>NW_013570908.1:0-3086 GCF_000499745.2 Eimeria mitis | reverse complement strand
AACCTGCAGACGCATCCTATAATTTATCAACGATATTGGCAATGTGACCTATAGATGTGCAATGAGCTGGCGAATAGCGTTGGAATCTCATTGATCAGAGAGATAGCGCACCCGTAGTGGCACTCCTGATAATAGGATAACAAAGGGAAGACAAACCGCAAGATACACGGGTGGGACGCTCATTACGTATAAAGAGAGATCATACTGAGGAGGACTGAATTCCAATGTTCATATAAAATCAATGAGAACCATGTTCTCGGGCTACGGATCGCAGATCCGCAGGTCACTTCGGAGATGCCCTGGAAACAGTCCTCAAATAAAGCCCGCGACTGCGGAGGTAAGGTGTCTTCACTCGCCTGACTGTAACATGCTCTGTCTGCAGTTAGCGCAAGCGCCTTCACTTTGCCTTGCCTCGTTAGGTTGCGTGTAGGCAAATGCTAACGCTCTATAAGGTATTCTGAGGTAAACTATGCAGTAAAGGAAGCTTCTCTGAAGCTTCCCTGCGTGCATACGTGAGGCTGGCTTGCACTACCAGCCGCAGCGAAGTGCGCTGCAAACCCATTTCTGGCTGCCTCCTCCCCGCAACACCCAGGCACTGATCTCAACGCGCAGGACGCCTGAGGACAGGGGAAGGAGGTATTTTGCTTTGCGGAAACTCTTACGTTAACTCTTTACCCATATTGCAGCCCGTTCCTGTCCTTGATTCAAGGCCAGAGAGCAAGCGTTATAGCGCTAGCGATAGCGTGCTGGTGCTGGCGGACGCTGAGCTGAAATCCACTCCAACAGCTTACCTTTTCGACAAAAATATATTAAGAAACTCAACATTTGGCTAACTGACCACTAATGTGTCCCGTCCCTCCAACGGAGCTAAAAGAACTACTGCATTGTAGTTATAACACCTGTTCACTGGCCTTTATGTAGGACAGAGGCGAGCTGCAATATAGGTAAAGACTTAGACCAAGAGTTACCCAAAACCAGCTGACCTCTTTCCCCTGTCCTTAGGCGTTCTGGGCGTTGGGCTCAGGGCCTGGATGTTGCGAGGAGGAGGCAGCCAGAAATGGGGTTGCAGCGCACCTCGCTGCGGCTGCTCCTACAAGCCAGCCCCACGTGTGCACGCAGGGAAGCTTCAGCGAAGCTTCCTTTGCTGCATGCCTTACCTCTGAGTGTAGGTGTAGAGCGTTTGCAAGCGTTTACACGCAACCTGCCAGAGCCCAGTGAAGGGTCCTGCGCTACCGCGTGCTAACGTAGTGCTCAAGTACTACATAGGCTGCCTCCTCCCCCGCAACCCCAGGCCCTGATCTGAGCGCCCAGGTTGCCGGGCGGCAGGTGAGGTATGTTAGCTGCATTGAGGAAACTCTTACCTCAAGTCGCTGGCTTCATGCAGCTCTCTTCTGTCCTTGAATAGGGCCGGAAAGCGCGCTTTGCCGGGAACCTCCAGGTTAGCCGGAGAGGTCTACAAACTATGAAAGCCAATCAATATATACTAATATGCCGCAACTGACACAAGTGTTTTAATTCAGTTACCGTCTAATAAGAATTCCAATGGCATCAGCAGGAATACTCATACAGCCACTACTCTGTAGGGTCGCCAGTCGACGCTTGAGCGGAGACACCCGTTAGTTGAAAAGGAGCATTCACAAAATAACACTGAAAGTCTTGGTTTCAGGAAAAATATCCGGAAAAAAACTCCTTTTGTCTAGGACGCGGCAAATCGCGCGTTCTAAAGACATCCCTTGGGGGGAGATTCCGTAGTCGGTCTCCTGTCCCCAAGGTGCCAGAACGCGCGGTTGCTCTCCCCCAGCGTTGTATAGCCCCCGCTTGAGGTGGCATGACTGTTCTACCGTACGGAATATTTAAGTATCGCATTCTACTGATGCTATAACTAGAGCATCAAGCATCTATTCACTTGTAGGTCTCGCGCACTACAGTTAGCGCCGTGAACGGCAAGCCCGTGAGATGGAGCACTCGACATGAGTTTCGAGTCGAAGAACAAGTTCTGTCAAATTACTTCTTGTTTGTAATACCCATCAGAAGTTGGTTTTTCTGTCATTAGCCTGTGAGAAAGAATTTCGTGAGGCCCACACAAGCTACATCGCAAGCTTGCAGGTTACCTCTTCCGCTGCCCCGTTCCTTCCTAATCATTCTCTGCGCTTTTCTGTGGAGTCATTCGCTTGAAGAGTAGCATTATCTTTGCATGATCTGCAATCGAGCCAAACAGTTACCATCGAAATGTGTTGGGGGGCCTCAGCAAATCGACCTCCCCCTAAGCGACCATCCTAGGAGGGGTCTCTTGGCATCTACGCTGCGTTGGGTGCTCCTCCGGGTGACTGGCGTCATTCTAACAATGAAAAGCAAGAAGCAGCTATTCAAGCTGCCTGGCTTGCGCAGGTGTTTCTGGTGTTTGTGGATGTTTGTGGCGTTCTGGATTCTGGAGCAGCAGAATGTTTACTCATCACAGGCATCAGGTAAAAGGGCCGCCGAGGAGGATGCAGAATTGGAAACCACCAGAGGAGTACCGGACGATACGATGGCTAGGTTGCATGCAGAACTGGCTGCCCAGCAGGAAGTAACGAATCCCCAGCTGGCGAGTTTACATCTTACAGAGACTCGATGCCACGTAATTGCTTTCACTGTGCTTTTCTTAATCTTAATAAGGGCAGTTGTACTTCTCAGGGAGCGAGAGCGCAAAAAGAAGGCGGAAGAAGAAGTTAAGCCTCCCCAAGAGGAACCCCAACTTGAAGGGGAGGAAGGAAAAGAAGCAGAAGAAGCAGAAGAAGAAGGAAAGCCTGTGCAGGAAGAAGAACCTTCACCGGAACTAGTAGTTTCGCAGCCAGAGGAACCTGCAGAAGAAGTACCCCTGCCACAAATGCCTATCGCACAAGCGCCCGTGCCGATGCCGCGGCGTAAACCAAAAGCGGGAGTTCCAGATGAGAAACAACCAGAGGAGCGTGGTGGCGGTGAAATACCAGATGAAGGATTCGTGCCGAGACCGATAACTCGTACGAGGAAGACCGGGAAGGAGTTTGTCCAGGAGGCGGGGCCTCCTCCCGCGGCCCCCCCCCAGGTGCAACCAGGTATTGAAGAGG
>NW_013570907.1:7642-7865 GCF_000499745.2 Eimeria mitis | reverse complement strand
CTTACGGGGGTCTGAGTCGAATTCCCTTGCGGCTTTGAAATACCGCAGTTCATCTTTTTCTTTTTCAGTCCACTCTTGTGCTTTTGCTGCTGCATCGTCTTCATCTTCCTTGATGCTTCGCTCCTTAAGAAATGCCAAAGCAGCATCTGATGCTGCTGTCTTGTCCAGCAGACGGCGATTGAGACGCCGCAGCTCCGCCAGCTGTTCGAGCGCCAAAATCTCC
>NW_013570907.1:4236-7542 GCF_000499745.2 Eimeria mitis | reverse complement strand
GCCCTGACGGGAGGCCTCCACCTGTGACACTCTGTCAGTAGCCAGCTTCTCCTCCTGAACAAGAAGATGAGCAACACAAACAAAAAAACAAACAGATCAAAAAACCAGATGTGAATAGGCCACCAGCAGGCGTATGTATGTTGTGAACCAGGAACCCAGGCGAGGGCTGTCTCGCGTCAGCAGTTGTTGAAACAATAGTACGCGGTGTTATCTGAAGTATGACTTGAAATAGCAAAGAAAAGTAAGCAAATAGGCTGTTTACCTCCTCCTTTTGCATGCGTTCCTCAGCCAAGGCCTGGTCACGCAACGGGTCGCACATTCTCGTGCCGCCCCACTCCAAGACGTAATCGCAGTTCTGCGGATCTGTGAAGCAAAAACAAAAGTTAGAATTAAAAGAGCGCTATACAAGCCAAAAACGCTAGACGAGAAAACATGAAACACGAATAAGGAAAACATCAAAATTTGAGGAAAACAAAATATAAACACGGAAGGAATAAAATATAAATCAAGAAAAAGATGAAGCAGTTAAGAAAACAAAAATGCAAACCGAGCAAAACGTTAAGCATGAAGAAAAGATAAATCGGCGGCTAAGCCCTGGGTGTATGGGAGAAGCTGCTTGAGGTGATAAGGAAAAAGCAAAAGAGAAAAAAACTGACAGAACGTAACGGCAGAGGAAAGGGAAACGAAGAGAAAGAAGCTCGATCAAAACGAAGACGAAATATATTGCGTCAAAGAGAGAAGGCAAAACAGCAATAGGTATACAAACGCATATATTGGGGGGAAAAGGAAAGCAGTGTTCAAATAAAGAACAGAAAAGAAGATGAAGTGAAAAAGAAGAAATGTCGCCGACCTGTCTTGAAACAAATTTCGCCGCGGCAATGCGGACAGCGACCATAAAACCTCCATTTAACAATCCCCAGATAATCTTCGCCCTGATAAGCAGTTCAACGCAAAGAGCAGAAACATGAAACAAATTAAGCGATCAAACGAACACATTGAAGGAACAAGCAGGCAGGCACAATGCAACCCCCTTACAAAAACAAGCAAAACGGGGGCGAAAAAAAAAGTGAACAAACAAAATGTATTGATTATGAAGAAGGCATTTACTGGTTAATAAACACGTATACATCAACAGCAGATCATTGACCAGTAAACCACTTGTTGATGAACAAGTCATTTATTATGCTGAAGCTTCTTCTGGCATAATTACCTCGACCTTCTCGACTCTGGAGTTGAATTTTGTTCCGACGTAAACGAATTCGCTGCAAGTTCCGCATTTGAGGGTGAAAGGGTACATCATGCGGACGTTCATAATTTTGTTTCTATGTTTTTTCTGGGGAGGGTCGAAGACATCTCCTCTGCGCCTCTTTAGCTGCTGCTGATGGATTCGCAGTGCTTTCTTCTTGGCCTGTAACTTGTCAAAGTCGAAATCAGGCGGGTAATACTTCACAAGAACTTTCCGGTCCGCCATCTTGCCGGCGCCTGCTGGCGATCTGCGCTGCTGCTACTCCGAGCTATTTAAGATTCTCCTTCATAAAAAGGAAGGAAAACAAATATGGATACTTTTTCAGATCTATTCCCAATCAGCTCCTCGCAGGCGGCCGAGGAAGCAGCACGCCATGACAACCTCCGTTCGACTCCCGCTGCCGATGGAGAGAAAGAAAGCGGGAGAACTTCGGAAATAGTAAGAATATTGATGTCTGTTGAACGTAAATTACGAAGAAATGCTTTAAATTGTTTTAAACTTCAATTCCCCCTCCTTCTAGCCCGTGTTTCGGGCTGAGGCTCCTCAACGCATGCAGACTGTACTACCGACGAGGATCTGCGCGGCTACGCAAGGCAGCCCTGCTAAATAACCAACAAAACAAACTCTGTTTCCTTCGAAATTTAGTTTGTTTGCTCCAGGTTCCCTAGACTTCTTGTATAGATGGCCGACCACCACTAGCCCAGCACCCGCCTTTCTACTTCCTGCCGTCTTAGGCAGATGTTTTTTTCGCGCGATGTTGCACGGAAATATTTCCAGATTTTCAGCGCCTTGTGGCTTGTTTGTCCTCTGATCGCCCTCTACTGATCATCCGCTTGATTAACAAAGTTGGAGGCAGTCCGTTCACGCGGTCGAAGCTTCAGTTCAATAATTTTGTTGGTTTTGCAAGCCTCGCCGCATCACCGCCTCAGCGGCTCCGAGGATACATTTTCAGCTGTCTTCGCGCTGAAGAATCTAAGAAGGCACTGATGGTGCAATGAACAACTTGGGAAGATTTCGGTTGATTGTTCCGGCGGCAAATGCAAAACCCTCGCCGTCAATTGGGCAAACGCTTGGCCCTCTGGGTCCGTCATGCATCACAATAAAATACATATATTGTATATATTTTATTCTATGTACTGTATTTGTATATTCACCCTTTCCCTTTTCAGCCCTCCCTCCACCTTTTCAAGCGCTTCAGGATCAGCTACTGCATTCAGACTGTCTCATCGATTCCCATGCATATGATGAGGGGTTTCAGGACGGTCATTTTGCTGCTGCTAATTGCATGCAGGCATCAACATGATGGCGTTTTGCAAGGAGTTCAACGCAAGGACTTCTAAAATACGGCCCGGGGTCCCTGTGCAGGTGACCATCGTGCCGAACCCGGATCGGTGCGTTTATTAGGCGATAAATCAGTAGAGGGGCAAAGTCTACACTGTCGTAGCAGCAGCAGTTGTTTCCCATCTCAGCCTTGAGTGTAGCCCGTTTGCTTCTGCGTTGTAACAGGGCAGCTGCTGCAGGCCTTTTTCGCGTTGCTACATCTCATCTGACCAGTATCTTACTGAAGTAGGCAGCGAACAAATAAGTAAACAATGTGTATTTTCTGTTTTGTTTAAATCAGGACGTTTAAGTTTAGCCTACGCACCCCCAGCAGTACATGGTTTCTTCTGAGGGTAGCGAGATGCCCTATGGGCAGTGAACACGCGGGGAAAGACATAGTGGGCAATGTGACTCTGAAGGAGGTAAATGTTGATGCGGTTCAGGAACAAGAATTTGCCTATTAACTCTAAACACAAATACATTAGGAAATCACTATTGGATCAAGTTAATAAATTTAATAAAAATGTATAGTACTACTTAAAAATAAATATACCGAGAAAAAGTTTCCGTGCTGGAATAAATTTAACATTTCAGCAGATAAATACTACTCCTTGGTATATTGTTTAATACACGAAATTAGAATATGTTGTATGTGTTCATTGATGTGCACCCGCTAGCAAGAACACTGGATTTACTCTTGCTTTCTGCTGATGTATTTGCTGATGTGGTTCTTCTCTCCT
>NW_013570907.1:3395-4136 GCF_000499745.2 Eimeria mitis | reverse complement strand
GGCAGCGAACAAATAAGTAAACAATGTGTATTTTCTGTTTTGTTTAAATCAGGACGTTTAAGTTTAGCCTCCGCACCCCGAGCAGTACCTGGTTTCTTCTGAGGGTGGCGAGATGCCCTATGGGCAGTGAACACGCGGGGAAAGACATAGTGGGCAATGTGACTCTAAAGGAGGTAAAATGTTGATGCGGTTCAGGAACAAGAATTGGCCTATTAACTCTTAACACGAATACATTAGGAAATCACTATTGGATCAAATTAATAAATTTAATAAAAATGTATAGTACTACTTAAAAATAAATATACCGAGAAAAAGTTTCCGTGCTGGAATAAATTTAACATTTCAGCAGATAAATACTACTCCTTGGTATATTGTTTAATACACGAAATTAGAATATGTTGTATGTGTTCATTGAGGTGCACCCACTAGCAAGAACACTGGATTTCATCTTGCTTTCTGCTGATGTATTTGCTGATGTGGTTCTTCTCTCCGTGCATGCAGATATACCATATAGCGAAATGCAAAAGCATGGACTGGCCTCTCATTGGGCTGTCTCTACAGAGCATATGCCGTTCTCTGATTGGTTCCGCCAGAGCAATGGGCATTCAGGTGATTATGCTGTACCATGCATTGCACAGAGTATGCAGTGCTGCTACTTTTTTACGTGTTAAGGCCCAAACGATGCTACAGAAAGTAACGGAATTATCACCTGAACTGAGTAACATGTATATTCCGTTTAAG
>NW_013570907.1:3119-3295 GCF_000499745.2 Eimeria mitis | reverse complement strand
TTGGGCTGTCTCTACAGAGCATATGCCGTTCTCTGATTGGTTCCGCCAGAGCAATGGGCATTCAGGTGATAATTCCGTTACTTTCTGTAACATCGTTTGCGCCTTAACACGTAAAAAAGTAGCAGCACTGCATATTCTGTGCATTGCATGGTACAGCATATTCTCCGTAGCTGAGT
>NW_013570907.1:2785-3100 GCF_000499745.2 Eimeria mitis | reverse complement strand
TATATATATATATATATATATATATATATATATATATATATATATATATATATATATATATATATAGACTGGCTGCTACGGTTTGCTGTCCAGGTTACCCCGCAGCTGTTGCCTGCCTTTAGCAAGCGCGATTATACCCCAGTAGAAGATCTGGAACAAATGCGGAAAGATTTGAGACAAAGGAGAAAGGCAGCGAGGAGAGCAAGTGCCAAGGCTTAGAAGACAAAACGATTATATAGAACACGTGTATTCAAAGTATATATGAATGCATCTCTACATCGTTTATAAGTAAATGGCTACGGCATGTTCATGAGC
>NW_013570907.1:0-2720 GCF_000499745.2 Eimeria mitis | reverse complement strand
TATATATATATATATATATATATATATATATATATATATGTATATCTAGTGTTCATAAGTATGCGGTAGAAAAATCGACAAAATGATAACGGGAAACGGCGGCGTACAGCACCCCGTATATGGGAAACTTGTGAAGTTTATGGCTGAAGCCATTCACGTCTTACCCCCCTAATATGTGCTAAACGTTTAAACTCAATACTTTATTCCTTTCAGACTTTCTCTCTAACGAAAGCTCTACACCTTAACTGAGGGCCGCCGTGTGCTGCAGCACGGGCAATACATAATTATGTATTTTTTGTAACTACCAGGAACTGTAGCAAAGCGGGCTGCAATTACTGCTGCATGCAGCTTCGCATGCAAGTGATCTCCGGCCCCAACTGATGACAGCCCCTCCTGTCTACGGCGGCAGGTCGGCCTGTAGCGTTTGTGCGGAGGGGCAGCAGCATATTCCGTGTGAGGTTTCAGCACGCCTTGCCGCAAGTACAGCTGTGTGCAGCCCGAAATGCACTTGTACTGAGGCTCCTTTCGGTGTATACAGGAACACTGTAAGCAATTGCGACCTAAGCTCGGCTATCTGTTTGTATTAGATGTTAGGCCACCGTCAGACAAGCCCGGTTACAAGTACCCCTCAGTTGAGTATTAGAATGCCCTACTTGGCTTTTGCGGGCTTCTCTTTCGGACTAAATTCTTTTGTCTTTTCGTTCCTCCGGTGTTAATGGAAAAAGCCAGAGCAGAATGAAACCCCATTGCCATGTCAACGGAGGGGGACGGGCTAATGCGCCGGGCTGCGCCACGCTAGACACTTANTGAAACCCCATTGCCATGTCAACGGAGGGGGACGGGCTAATGCGCCGGGCTGCGCCACGCTAGACACTTAAAACTTAATGAAAGCGCATGCTTTCCCCATATTGAACATATTCAGATAAATATATATGCAGCGGAACATACAAAACCGCACTGAAGCGGAGCGGGCGATCGACGGTTTCGGCTGCTGCTACGGCTTCCAGCACTCGTACTGGTGGAGGTGTACATGTGCTTCTCTTTATAACAAATTCCTTTGCTCTTTCTTGTTTTGAAGTATAAATTTAAACACGAAAACAATAAATAAGCATACAAGCAAAAGTATTAACCGGGCTGCTTCGCAAGAAGCATGCGGCTGCCCGCTGATGCTTGTCGGGTTGATATTCGCATCAAACTTGCAAGGCGGCAGGCGACTCGATCTGCCGCTGTGAGCGGCCGCCTTGTTGCTCCTTCTTCGTCTTCTTCTTCTTCCGTTTGAGTCGATAAGTTGTTTCCTTTTTGTTTTGGCAGAATCCTTTTTGTTGTAGATTTATTCTATTCAGTTCAACTGCCAAGGCCCCTGCACTGCGGCTTCCTCAACGGGGGTTGCAGCGGCCTGGCGTTCCCCTGGGTCGACGGACAGGCTTCTTTTTGGCTGTAAGATATTTGCTTTGGACAGTTAATTGCAAATAACTGCAAAATAGCAGAAGGGTTGAAGATAATCGGCTTAGGGGGAGTCCTGGATCATGATGGCCTCATAGGGGGCCTACGCCAGCACACGACGCAGCCCGAGAGCGAAAGCTGTTCCTATTTCTTTAAGCTTTGTAGCAGAAAAGAAGACGTAATCTAAAGCGTCTTCAGCTTCATTCATCAGACAGATTAGGCGCTGCTATGGCGGCACAGACGCCAATACCGCCCAGAAGCGCCGGGCGGGCGGCCCGCGTTGGTTTCGTGTTGCTGCAGCCCCTGCTGCTGCTGCTAGCCCCGCATGGCGTCTGTGCTGCAACGGGGAACTGGGGCTCGTGGGACATACCGCAGCCAGGAGCACCNTAGCCCCGCATGGCGTCTGTGCTGCAACGGGGAACTGGGGCTCGTGGGACATACCGCAGCCAGGAGCACCAGCAGCAGCACCAGCAGCAGGAGTTCCTGCCCCCCATCCCGCAGTTGGGACCTTGACTCCAAACGTAAATGCGTGGGGATCAAGTGTACCGATTGCAGGGTTCGATGCGGAACCCCAGCGGTTCCAGTTTCCGCAAGGCAGCTCGATGTTAGGCGATTCAACTTTGAGTTTGAACTCGGGTCAAGCGGCCGCAAGAGGCGCCTTCTACCCAGGTGCAGATGCAGCTCGCGGCTACGGGGCCTACGACAGTCCCGCCCTTCCGCAGCAGCAACAGCAGCAGCAGCACCAGCTGACACTTGCCGACTTGCCTGTGGAGACAGAGTCGCAGCAGAGCGAGGCATCAGGGGTGATTGCGGATGAGCGTCGAGGGGCGCACATGCGTGCCAAGAATTCTTTGTTGCAGGTGTTTATTAACTTCTTCAGAAAACCCCACCTTTTCAAGGTTCTCGTCTTTGCTTTCGTCATGTTTGCGAGTTTTTTCTTCGTTGGTATCTTCGCCCGCATCGCGCAGTTCGTCTTTGGGATTTGGGCCGCACTAAAGGTGCTGCAGCTCCTAGAAGAAGACGACGTGCCTGTTCCTGGGGGGGGCGCACCACCAGCCTTCAGCAGCCCAGCAGCACACAACATGGACTGAAGCAAACCCTACATGTAATATAGCAACAGCAGTGGTAGCGGCTGCAGCAGCAGTTTCGGGTATATGCGAGCCAGCTTCAGGCAGTGTTTACTCTGGTGCAGTGCGACAGCTTCATGCTGCTGCAATTGCAGTTGCTGCTGCAGCTACTGCAGCCACTGCAACTGCTTCCGGTGCTGATGCTGCAGC
>NW_013570906.1:5368-6191 GCF_000499745.2 Eimeria mitis | reverse complement strand
CTGCTGCATCCATTTGCTGCTGCTGCTGCTGCTGCTGCATAATTTACTGCTGCTGCTGCTGCTGCTGCTGTTGCTGCATGGTTTGTGTTTCAGGTGTTGGTGGAGCAGGTGGTTCAGATAGTGGGTTCAGATAACTTAGAATTGGGTTGTGCGGTGATAGAGCAGGCGGTGGTTGAGCGGGTGCTGCGGGATGTAGAGGTAGCATTGGGGCCAACACTAGCAGCAAGAAGACATGCGAGAGAAAGAGGTTTAGTATTTGTAGATTCACAGTATCTTCACAGCAGCAAATGGGCGTTGCTGCTGCCAGACCCACTCAAACCCCGACCCTCTTTATGCACGCGTCAGCTGCAAGTTTATAAAGATTTCATGGCTCTAGGAACACTCAGAAAAATGCAGCAGTCTGCTGCTGCTGCTGCTGCTGCAGCACAACAACAGCAGCAGCAACAGCAACAGCAGCAACAACATCAGCAACATCAACAGGGAAACGTAGGACTTGCAGCTCAGGCGCTTGCTGGGGGAGCCGGAGCACTGCTGAGGCAGCAGCAGCAGCAGCCTGCTGCATTTGCTGCAGCAGCAAGAGCGCAGCAGCAGCAGCAGCAGCAGCAGCAGCAGCAGGTGGACCTTTCGAAGCTACGTACCCTTTCTTCTCAGGAGTTAGAGGTGCAGCAGCAGCAGAAGTTGCTGCTATCGCGTGCTGCTTCAGCCACATCTCCCGCAGCAGCAGCAGCAGCAGCAGCTGCTGCTGCTGCTGCTGCAGCGGCTCCTACAGTTGTTGCTGCAGCTCCTTCTAGTGCCCCCGCCTCAGCCTCAGCCTCAGCAGCAG
>NW_013570906.1:4235-5268 GCF_000499745.2 Eimeria mitis | reverse complement strand
CTTCTCAGGAGTTAGAGGTGCAGCAGCAGCAGAAGTTGCTGCTATCGCGTGCTGCTTCAGCCACATCTCCGGCAGCAGCAGCAGCAGCAGCAGCAGCTGCTGCTGCTGCTGCAGCGGCTCCTACAGTTGTTGCTGCAGCTCCTTCTAGTGCCCCCGCCTCAGCATCAGCAACAGCAGCATCAGCATCAGCAGCATCAGCAGCAGCAGCAGCAGCAGCAGCAGCAGCAGTACGAGAACCCCTTTATATTCCTCCTGCTGGCTCTCTCAGCAACGCAGAAGTTTTAGCGCGTTTCGATGAATGCTTAAATTTAATTAAAGAAGAAGTTGTTGCTATCTTCGCTTGCCCGCCTGTTATGCCTTCAGGACCACACCCAGAGAGGGTCTGCTGCTGCTGCTGCTGCTGCTCCTGCTGCTGCTGTTGCTGTTGCTGCTGGTGGTGATGGTGGTGGTGGTGGTGGTGATGGTGGTGGTGGTTGTTGTTGTTGCTGCTTTTGGTGCTGCTGCTGCTGCTGCTGTTCTTCGCGATGCTGCTGGAACTGCAGGTTGCTTCTTTCTGCTGTCCTGTTGACGTGTCGCTGCGCTTGTAGCTGCTGCTGGTGCTGCTGCTGCTGCTGCTGCGGGTACGAGTACATTGCTGCTGCTGCTGTTGTGTGTGTGTGTGCTGCAGTTTTCATCTCCGGCTGGCTGCCGCGCAGCAGCAACACCTGTTCCTCGCTGCAGCACGCCAGCTTTGCTTGTTGCTGCTTGTCTTCCTTCAGACGCAGATTTATTTATTCAACTAGAAACAGCACTAGCTATTGCTGCTGCAGCAGCAGAATACCAAGAAGCTGCTTCTCTCCTCGCTCATAGAGTCCTCAGGGCAATGCTTGCTGCTGCTTCTTCCTTTCAGACCAGACCCTCACACTCGCCTATTAGGGGGGTTGATAGAGTCTGTAAGCTAAACCCTAAACCCTCGTAAACCCTAAACCCTAATAAACCCTAGTAAACCCTGAAAAACACTAAGAAACCCTAGGAAACCCTAAACCCTAATAAG
>NW_013570906.1:3220-4135 GCF_000499745.2 Eimeria mitis | reverse complement strand
GTGGTGGTGGTGGTGGTGATGGTGGTGGTGGTTGTTGTTGCTGCTTTTGGTGCTGCTGCTGCTGCTGCTGCTGTTCTTCGCGATGCTGCTGGAAGTGTTGCTGCTGCTTCTGCTGCAGTGCAGGTTGCTTCTTTCTGCTGTCCTGTTGACGTGTCGCTGCGCTTGTAGCTGCTGCTGCTGCTGCTGCTGCTGCTGCTGCTGCTGCTGCTGCTGCTGCGGGTACGAGTACATTGCTGCTGCTGCTGTTGTGTGTGTTTGTGCCGCAGTTTTCTTCTCCGGCTGGCTGCCGCGCAGCAGCAACACCTGTTCCTCGCTGCAGCACACCAGCTCTGCTTGTTGCTGCTTGTCTTCCTTCAGACGCAGATTTATTTATTCAACTAGAAACAGCATTAGCTATTGCTGCTGCAGCAGCAGAATACCAAGAAGCTGCTTCTCTCCTCGCTCATAGAGTCCTCAGGGCAATGCTTGCTGCTGCTTCTTCCTTTCAGACCAGACCCTCACACTCGCCTATTAGGGGGGTTGATAGAGTCTGTAAGCTAAACCCTAAACCCTCATAAACCCTAAACCCTAGTAAACCCTAGTAAACCCTTATAAACCCTAGGAAGCCCTGAACCCTAGTAAGGCTTCTTCCTTTCAGACCAGACCCTCACACTCGCCTATTAGGGGGGTTGATAGAGTTTGTAAGCTAAACCCTAAACCCTAGTAAACCCTCGTAAACCCTAGTAAACCCTAGGAAACCCTAGTAAACCCTAAGAAGCCCTAGGAAACCCTAGGAAACCCTAAACCCTAATAAGCCTTCTTCCTTTCAAACCAAACCCTCACACTCTTCTGTTAGCCTAACCCTAAACCGTTGTTGTATTCCTGCTGCTGCTGCTGCTGCTGCTGCTGCTGGTGCTGCTGCTGCAGCTGTTTACC
>NW_013570906.1:934-1384 GCF_000499745.2 Eimeria mitis | reverse complement strand
ATCATCAGGATCCCCCCAACAACAACCCCATCAACAACCCCATCAACAGCAGCAGCAACAGCAGCAGCAGCAGCAGGTGCAGCAGCAGCAGCAGCAGCAACTGGATCGTGTTCAGCAGCAACCAATAGAAATAAATGAAATGAATGTCGTAAGCATCGATGGTTTTGTAAAACTAATCGCCGGAATGATGGCTCTTGTTGACCCCCAACAGATATCTCCAGTTACTATACTGCAACGAGCAACAGGCATTATATGTAGAGCTATACATGAAGAAGCTGAAACTCCTCCGGCTGCTGCTGCTGCTGCTGCTGCTCCTGCTGCTGCTGCTGCTGCTGGTGGTAGTGGTGGTAGTGCAGCAGCAGGAGGGGGTGCAGCTGCAGCAGCAGGAACGAGTGCAGCAGGAGATGAAACCGCAGCAACAGCAGCAGCAGCAGCAGCAGCAGGAGGAGA
>NW_013570906.1:0-834 GCF_000499745.2 Eimeria mitis | reverse complement strand
GCAGCAGCAGCAGCAGTTGGCGTATGAGTATATATCAGCGTGCCTACTATCGTATATTTTTATTATTATTGAAAGAATTAGTAGTGGAGAATGAAGAAGGGGGAGAAGAGACAAAACAATCATCGCAGTGTCTATACACCCTAACAAGCCGTATACTTTTACTGTCTCCTTTGAGGGTTCCTTCATTTGCTTTTGTTTATTTGTCTCTTATTGGGGATCATATGCTGCTACCTAGACTAGGAAGAGACAGAAGATATTGGGGTTTATTGAAAGATATATTAGTGAGTTGGTTTGTGTTTTTGCGTCCTTTTATAATAAAAATAAAACTAAATAAATATATTCGGTTTTTATATAGAGGGACGCTGCGGCTGCTGCTTGTGCTGCTCCATGACTTCCCTGAGTTTCTTTGTATTTATTTTTTCTCTCTTATTGATGCTTTGCCTCTGAACTGTATACAACTAAAAAACCTAATACTTTCAGCTTTTCCTCGATGCATGCGTTTGCCTGATCCCTTTATAACAAATATAAATATATTTATTTTACCCGAAATAAAAAAAACACCATTTGTCTCCTCCTCTTATTCTCTTCTTCTCTATAGAAAAGGAATCAAACAAATCGTTGATTTATATTATCATACACAAATACATACGCTGCTGCAGCAGCTGCTGCAGTTGCTGCTGCTGTCTCCTCAGCTAGCTCTTGCTGCTGGAACCAAATACGATATTTCTCTCATCAATGCTTTGCTGCTCTATATGGGTGCAACAGCACAAAGACTGCAGCAGCAGCAGGAGCAGCAGCAGCAGCAGCAGCAGCAGCAGCAGCAGCAGGGGGGGG
>NW_013570905.1:7059-7830 GCF_000499745.2 Eimeria mitis | reverse complement strand
ATATATATATATATATATATATATATATATATATATATATATATATACATATATATATATATATATACATTTAAAAAACAAAAAACGGTAGGGATTTAGTCGCTCTAGAGCTGCATATACACCCCAATATATGCATACATAAATACACCTGCATATACACCCCAACATACAAACATATAAACATACATACACCTCAGTATATACATATATATAAACAAATATAAATATAGAAAAATATTAAGATAAAAAAATACAAATATAAACAAATATAAATATAAACAAATATAAATATAAAAAAACATAAATATAAAAAAAATATAAATATAAAAAAATATAAATATAAACATACACCCCAGTAGGTGCGTATACACCTCAGCATACACCCCAACAAAGATGAAATTATATTCGATAAAACTCCATTATATAAACTGCAACACACATACACCCCAGCACAAGAAAAAAAAAACAAAAACACAAACACAAAGACAAACACAAAAGGAAAAGAAGAGACTGAAACAGAAACAGAAATAAAGAAAAAGAAAGAAAGAAACAGAAACAGAAACAGAGAGAAAAAAAAAGAGACAGAAACACAGATAGAGAGAAAGAGAAAAAAAAAAGAAAGAGACAGAAAGAGAAAGAAAAAGAAAAAGACAGAGAAAAGAGAGATAAAGAAAGAAAGAAAAAAAAAAGAAAAAAAAAAGAAAAAAAAGAAAAAGAAAACGATATAGAACTAGTCTACTAATTAACTACTTAATAAATAATATAGTAAAT
>NW_013570905.1:6436-6959 GCF_000499745.2 Eimeria mitis | reverse complement strand
CAACAAAGATGAAATTATATTCGATAAAACTCCATTATATAAACTGCAACACACATACACCCCAGCACAAAAAAAAGAAACAAAAACACAAACACAAACACAAACACAAAAAAAAAGAAAGAGATTGAAACATAAACAGAAATAGAGAGAGAAAAAAAGAAAGAGACAGAAACACAGATAGAGAGAAAGAGGAAAAAAAAAGAAAGAGACAGAAACACAGATAGAGAGAAAGGGAAAAAAAAAAGAAAGAGACAGAAACAGAAAGGAAGAGAAACAAAAAGAAAAAGACAGAGAAAAGAGAGATAAAGAAAGAAAGAAAAAAAAAAGAAAAAAAAAGAAAAAAAAAGAAAAAGAAAACGATATAGAACTACTAGTCTACTAATTAACTACTTAATAAATAATATAGTAAATTAAAATAAAATAAAACAAATACAATAAAATAAAATAAAACAAAACAAAACAAAACAAAAAGAAACAAAACAAACCAAAACAAAACAAACTAAAACAAAACAAAAACAAAACT
>NW_013570905.1:5306-5621 GCF_000499745.2 Eimeria mitis | reverse complement strand
AAAATAAAATAAAATAAAATAAAATAAAATAAAATAAAATAAATTAATAATAAAATAAAATAATAATTGTAAAACAAAATAATATAATGTAAATACACAACTAATATCAACGCCAGCAACAGCAGCAGCAGCAGCAGCAGCAGTAGCAGCAGCAGCAGCAGCAGCAGCAGCAGTAGCAGCAGCAGCAGCAGCAGCCTAAAACCACCAGAACGAAGAAAAAAACAAAAACAAAATGAAACAAAAGCAAAACAAAAACAAACCAAACCAAAAAGAACAAAGACAAACAAAAACAAACAAAGACAAACAAAGACAAAC
>NW_013570905.1:4895-5202 GCF_000499745.2 Eimeria mitis | reverse complement strand
AAAAAAAAAAAAAAAAAAAGCAAAACAAAACAAACCAAAACAAACCAAAACAAACCAAACCAAAACAAAAAAAGAACAAAACAAAATAAAATAAAATAAAATAAAACAACATACCTGGCATCCACAGAGTCTAAACCCTAATGCATGGCTAGTGGTTTGCATGCTTTTTATTTTTTGTCTTTTTTCTTTTTCTGGGTCTGCATTTATTGTTCTTTGTCTTTTTCCCATTTTTAAATCTAACACACATGGCTTGCGAAAACCAAAAACTAAATCCTCTAATACTATGTGCTTGCGCACACCGTAACTG
>NW_013570905.1:3259-3524 GCF_000499745.2 Eimeria mitis | reverse complement strand
AAAAAAAAAAAAAAAAAAAAAAAAAAAAAAGAAAAATGAATTTAGCTTCACATTTGGGGTGTACATACACCGCAATTTCAGATCTTTTTTGTCTCTTTAAACTGCTGTAGATTGCGGCGTATGTACGTATTTATGTTTTGTTTTTTTTTGCTTTTTTTCTGGTTTGTTTGGTGGCTGTATTTCTTTGTTTCTCTTTTTTTCTCTTTTATGATAATGAATGTATATTTATACGCGGAACAAACGCTGCGGTGTACAGACAGAACGA
>NW_013570905.1:2851-3159 GCF_000499745.2 Eimeria mitis | reverse complement strand
TATGATAATGAATGTATATTTATACGCGGAACAAACGCTGCGGTGTACAGACAGAACGAAGCAGCAGCAGAAATAAATAAACAACAAAAATAAAAAAAGAACGGGACGCAACGATACGAGCGGGTAGCTCACAGGCAGAACTGCTGCTGCTGCTGCTGCTGCTGTTGCTGCTGCAGCTGCTGCTGCTGTTGCTGTTGATGCTGCTGGCGCTCTTGCAGCTGCTGTGGCCGCAGGAGCTGGTGTTGCACTTTGCTGCGTGGCTGCTGCGCGTTCTGTATACGTCGAGCAACAGCAGCAACAGCAGCAGC
>NW_013570905.1:1289-2751 GCF_000499745.2 Eimeria mitis | reverse complement strand
AATGAATGTATATTTATACGCGGAACAAACGCTGCGGTGTACAGACAGAACGAAGCAGCAGCAGCAGCAGCAGGAACGGGCGGCGGCGGGTGGTAACGGGCAGGCTGGTGATCCTGCAGCGGTTTGTTTGTGCTTCGTGAGTAAGCACGAGCGTGAGGTGTCTCTACACTAAGCTGAGAGAGCTGCAGCTGCAGCAGCAGCAGCAGCAGCAGCAGCAGCAAGGGGTAGAGAGAGAAGGAAAACAGACAGAGAGAGAAAGAGAGAAAGAGAGAAAGCGGCAGATGATTTGGTTAAGTCCTGAGAAGGATAGAGGATCGCCCTGACACAGAAATAGAAAACACTTTTGCAAGGATTAAGAGAAATGCAAAAGTATATGAATTGGGGTGTACGTACACCTCAATATAAGTAAAACGAGAACAGTATACAGCAGCAGGAGAGGGAAGCAGCAACGATCAGGCATTTAATATACCCTCTTTGGCTTAATGGGTTTATAGAGATAAAATACAAACAAAAACCAAAAGAATATAAAGAATAAACACTTTAATAAAGAGCAAAAGATGAAAATAATGTTGCGTATCTGGGGTGTATGGGCAGCTGACAAAGCGGCTGCTGGCGGCGCACTCAAAACCACCTCCTCTTGGGAAACAAAACATGAATTGTTTTTCTTCTTCTTTAAAAATAATTAAATTAAACTTTATTTCTTTTCTTTTGAACCGTCAACTTATTCATATTACTGCATTTTAGCTTCGCTTTCCTTACGCAGCCTCCCCTACCACTGTCGGCTGCTCCTCCCTTGTGTATATACACTACAGGTTGCAGGAGCAGGGTGTCCTGTGTATGTATTTAAATATATTTAAAAATATTTAAATATATTTAAATATATTTAAATATATTTAAATTATTTTATTTTTTTGAAATGGGGGATTTAAATAAAAATAACGCTCAGCTTACCCCCATAGAAAGCCTCAGGGCTGTAATCCTTATAGAGGAGGCTCTAAAGCAACTTGCATTTGTAGGCAAACTCTCGCGGGAACAAAGAAACAATAAAGACAGTAAATTCACAGCATATAGAGGAGATGAAATCATCCGCATCATAGATGAGCAGCAGGAACTGCAGCAGCAGTATGCAGCACCACCACCCTTATCTACACCTTCTACACAAAAAAAACACAAAAAAAAACAAAAAAAAAATCACTCTTTTCGATGCATATACATCCTCAGATTGCTGCTGCTGCTGCTGCTGCTGCTGTCACTGCTTGCTTCTCGCTGCATGCAGTCTATCGCCGCCCTTGGGCTCTGCAGCTGGTGATGGTTCTTCTCTTCTGTGTTGCATAAAAACTTCTTAGCTAGCTACGAGTGTCTCCTGGCTAGCTGTGTATTACTATCCCTGGCTAGCTACAGATGCCCCTAGCTAGCTACAGCAACTCCCAGCTAGCCATCGAGGCCCCCGGGGGCCCCCGGG
>NW_013570905.1:349-1189 GCF_000499745.2 Eimeria mitis | reverse complement strand
TTACTATCCCTGGCTAGCTACAGATGCCCCTAGCTAGCTACAGCAACTCCCAGCTAGCCATCGAGGCCCCTGGGGGCCCTGGGGCCCCCCTTCTGTCTGTAAAGGAGCTGTAGATGAGATATAAACGCTAGACGAGGTGTACATACACCCCAGTGCAAGGCAAATAGATGAAAGCAACACCAAAGTGAGCAGGCAGAAGTTACTGCAACACAAACATAACAGCTGACGGCTGCAGCAGCAGCAACAGCAGCTGTTGCAGCTGCTGCAGCAGCAGCTGCTGCTGCTACTAGAGCAGAGCACTCAACGGGAGAGGGAGCAACATGCATGCGTAGAAGGAAGAATAAATGAAGTTTAGGTGTTTATATAGAACAGCAGCAGCAGCAGCAAAACAAAACAGTATTGATCTTAATTATATTAACACTACCGAAAAAACTAAATTTAATTAATTATAATAATAATAAATAAACAACAAAAATAATAAAATGTTTCTCTACGCCAGGAGAAGAAATATAAATAAAAAAAAAAACAAAAAGATGGGGGATAGAGGAGCTGCGCTGGAGTGTATAGGCAGCTTTGTGTGTTGCTGGGGTGTATAGGCAGCTGCAGCTGATAGAGGAGACAGAGCAGCTACGAGGATTAAACAATAAACAAGAAATAAAAAATGCAGAAGCACAAATACAACAATTATCTATTCGATTAAAAGAAACAAATAAAGAATTATGTAAAAATCTAAGACAAAACCCAAATATGCAGGTTCGTTGCTGGGGTGTATAGGCAGCTCGCTCGTTGAGGTGTATGTACACCTCACACCCACTGCATTCAGGTGTATGTACACCTCAG
>NW_013570904.1:7710-7882 GCF_000499745.2 Eimeria mitis | reverse complement strand
TATATATATATATATATATATTATGCATTCCTATATATGTTATTATAGTTTTTTTTTTTCTATACATTTATTTTGTTTAATAAAAAAATTATAATATTTTTGTGCGAGTGTATTTGTAGTAAGAAGAAAAGGATATCCATCAGTATTAAACAGTAAACATTCATTTTTATTT
>NW_013570904.1:3730-6265 GCF_000499745.2 Eimeria mitis | reverse complement strand
TGCTGCTGCTGCTGCTGCTGCTGCTGCTGCTGCTGCTGCTGCTGCAGCAACACAACATATATGCAGCAGCAGCATGTGCATGCATGGATATGTTGCTGCTGCTGTATCTTCCTTGGATGTCTATAACGCTCCTTGTATTGCTTGGCGAGGGTTTAGGGTTTAGGGTTTAGGGTTTGGTTTCTGTTCTTGCTGCAGCCTGTCTGTCTCTCTCTCTCTCTCTGTTTATTTATTTATTTATATTTATATATTTATTAATATATTTATTATTTATTTATTTATTTATTTATTTATTTATTTATTTTTATTTTTTGTTTACCTGCATCTGCATCATAGAACCAAAGAAGCGGTCAGAAGCAACATGCGAAGATGTATACAGCCGAACCTGAGCAGCAGCAGCAGCAGCAGCAGCAGCAGCAACACCAGCTGCAGCAGCAGCAGCAGCAGCAGCAGCAGCAACACCAGCTGCAGCAGCAGCAGCAGCAGTAGCAGTAGCAACAGCAACGGCAGCAGCACCAGCTACAACAGTAGCAGCTGCAACAGCAGCAGGAGCTGCAGCAGCTGAAGCCGTTGCAGCAGCAGCACCACCAACTGCAGCAGCAGCAGCAACAACTGCAGCAGCAGCAGCAGCAGCAGCAGCAGCAGCAGGTTCTGTATATGGGGGGACTATACCTTTTGTAGTCTAGGGGAGAGGGGCCCCTTGTGCCGCAGCGCAGCACCAGCAGCAGCTGCTTCTCTTTCTTGCTGCTGCTGCTGCTGCTGCTGCTCGATTGCATCTATTACCCGCTGCTGCTCGTTGAAGGCATCCAGCTGCTGCTGCAGCTCCTTCTTCTGCTGCAGCAGACTGGCCAACTCCTGCTCCTGCTGCTGCTGCTGCTCCTGCTGCTGCTGCTGCTGCTGTTGCTGCTGCTGCTGCTGTTGCTGCTGTTCCGGGTGCTGCTGCGGTTGCTGTTTCTCCTTCTGTTTCTGTTTCTGCTGCTGCTCCTTCTCCTCTTTCTGCTGCTGTTGCTGCTGCTCCTTCTCCTCCTTCTGCTGCTGCTCCTTCTCCTCCTTCTGCTGCTGCTGCTGCTCCTGCTGCTGCTGCTCCTCCTTCTGTTGCTGCTGCTCCTTCTCCTCCTTCTGCTGCTGCTGCTGCTGCTGCTGCTGCTGCTGCTGGTGGTGTTTGATGGCTTGATCTATATCATGCATGCGTTGCAGCATATGTTGTTTATGCTGCTGTCTTTTTATATCTTCTTCTTGTTCTATCATATATGTTTGCCATGTATTGATTGCTGCTTCTTTTTTTCTTGCTGCTGCATCTATGCCGATGCTGCTGCAGCTGCTGCTGCTGTCTAGCTGCTGCACCTCTACACCGTTACCATCGGGATCCAATATAAAACAACTCCGACCCCACAACTCCTGGCGAGCCTGCATACAAAACCCTAAACCCTAAACCCTAAACCCTAAACCCTAAACAGTAAACACTAAACCATTCGCCCTGAACCATAACACACGCTATCTTAGTAGCGATCATAATCACTTTTAGGGTTTAGGGTTTGGGGGTTTTGTGTTTTAGGGGCTAGGGTTTAGGGTTTGTGTTTTAGGGTTTAGGGTTTAGGGTTTAGGGATGAGGGTTTAAGGCCTAGAGTTTAGGGTTTGTATTTTATGGTTTGTAGTTTAAGGTTTAGGGTTTGTGTTTTAGGGTTTAGGGTTTGCGCGTTAGGGTTTAGGGTTTAGGGCTTGTGTGTTAGGGTTTAGGGTTTAGGGTTTGTGTGTTAGGGTTTAGGGTTTAGGGTTTGTGTGTTAGGGTTTAGGGTTTAGGGTTTAGGGTTTGTGTGTTAGGGTTTAGGGTTTAGGGTTTGTGTGTTAGGGTTTAGGGTTTAGGGTTTAGGGTTTACATCTTGATCAGGTATCATGGAGGGGACTTGTTTCCTTTTCGCAGGGAAGTGCAGCATCCTTGCCCCCAGCTGCTGCAGCAGCTGCTGCTGCTGCTGCTGCTGCAGCTGCTGCAGCGACGGCAGCAAAAAGGTAAACCCAAAGAACCCGTGGTGACCTCTATCATATCTCCCTCTTTTTTTTTCGTAGCTGCGCATGCGTGATAGACTCGGCAGCAGCTTGCTGCTGCTGCTCCTGCTGCTGCTGCTGCTGCTGCTGCTGCTGCTGCTGCTGTGACTTTGCTGCTGCAGCAGCAGCTCCTCCTGCTGCCGAAACGCAGCAACAGCAGCCATCAGACTCTCCTCTTCTTTCTTTATTGCTGCTCTCCCTGCTTCTTCTTTCTTTCTCTGCTCCTCCGCCCACTCACGGCTATATATCAACTCCAACTTAAAATCCCAGGGGGCCCCAGAGGGGGCCCCCCAAGGGGCCCCACTAGGCGCCACCTGTACCCCTTCTTGGGGGCCCCCTCCTTGGGGGGCCCCCTCGGGGGCCCCCCCTTGAGGGGCCCCTTGGGGGGCCCCCTCCCGAAGGCCATCTTTGGCGACCTCTTGGGGGGCCCCCTGGGGGGCCCCCTGGGGCCCCCCCTCTTGGGGGGCCCCCTGGGGGGCCCCTTGGGGGCCCCCC
>NW_013570904.1:1413-3630 GCF_000499745.2 Eimeria mitis | reverse complement strand
CCCCGAGGGGGCCCCCCCTTGAGGGGTCCCCTCGGGGGCCCCCGCTTGAGGGGCCCCCTGGTGGGGCCCCCGAAGGCCATCTTTGGGGACCTCTTGGGGGGCCCCCTTGGGGGCCCCTTGGGGCCCCCCCTCCGGGGGGGCCCCCTGGGGGGCCCCTCGGGGGCCCCCTTCAGGGGGGCCCCCCTGTGTGTTGATGGCGGTGGGGTTGGCTAGGAGAGCGATTTTGTCTACTCTTAGTTTAGCGCCAGAAGGGAGAGAAACAAAGCCAGAGAGAGGCTCAAAGAGAACAGAGTCTGTGTTTGTGTTTATTTTGTTTGTTTCTTTTTTATTTATTTTATTTATTTTATTTATATTATTTTCTTTTTCTGGTGTCCATACACCCCAACACTCAAGCCCCAGTACCTGTGTATAAAACTCTATCATTTTTTCTATGTTTGTAGCCAGCAGCCGCAAATGTAGTAAACGCGATGACCCCAGGGGAGAACGATACACACCAGACCCTGCTGCTGCTGCTGCTGCTGCTGGTGCTGCTGGTGCTGCTGCTGCTGGTTCGGCTGCTGCTGCTGCTGCTGCTGCTGGCGCTGCTGCTGAGGATGCTGCAGCAGCTGGTGATATCTCAGGAGATGCTGCTGCTGCTGCTGCTGCTGTAGTTTCGGGTTCTGGTTGTGGTGCTGCTGCATCTGCTGCTGCTGCTGCTGCTGCAGCTAGACGGGAAGCAGCTGCTGATACAGAGGGGCCCCCTTTCCGCGTTCTATGCAGCAGCAAAACGGAGCTGTGCCTTTCAGTTGCTGCTGCCTGGGCTGCAGCAGCACCGC
Source organism: Eimeria mitis (assembly GCF_000499745.2). Lineage (NCBI taxonomy): Eukaryota > Apicomplexa > Conoidasida > Eucoccidiorida > Eimeriidae > Eimeria > Eimeria mitis. The sequence goes on along the minus strand of NW_013570904.1, from coordinate 2,815 downwards.
TGTTGCAGCCTCGCAGCACTGAGTCAGCATGTGGGGTTGGAATAAAGAAGGCCTCAGAGCTGCAGCAAAACCCCACGAAGCAAAACATTAGTGCTGCTGCTGTTGCTGCTGCTGCTGCGCGCTGCCGCAGCAGAAGCTGCAGCAGCTGCAGCAGCAAGCGGAGGGGCCCCCGAAAGGGGCAGCAGCAGCAGCTCATCGCTGACTACAGCGGCAGCAGAGGAACACAAAGAAGGGTGAGGGGCCCCCTAAAAGAGACAAGGGCCCCGAGCAGCAGAAACGGCTGCAGCAGACATCAAACAGCACATGCTGCAGCAACTGCAGCAGCAGCAGCAGCAACTGCAGCAGCAGCAGCAGCGGCAGCAATAGCAGGGGGGGCGGTTGTTACTGCAATCCAAGGATGCGTTGCTTTTGCTGATGAGCAGCAGCAGCAGAAGCTGCTGCTGCTGCTGCAGCAAACGGGAGAAGGGGGAGGAGGAGGGGCCCCCCCCTCAGCTGCTGCCTCGAGCTGCCTGTACACCAGAATTGGGGTGTATAGGCAGCTACAACAGCATCTCTCCACAAACCAACACAAATAGCAGCAAAATAATTATTATTTTTTATGTTTCTGCTGCTGTTACTTCTGTTGCTGTTGCTGCTGCTGCTGCTGCTGCTGCTGTACCAGGGGCCCCCCACTGTCGTCAGTGCTCGGCAACGAGGACGGGGGCCCCCCCCGGGGGCCCCCGGGGGCCCCCCGGGGGCCCCCCCAAACAAGCTGCTGCACTTTAGTATTTATTGTTTGCGTAGAAGAGGTTTGCTGCACCTTTTTATTTTGTTTTTTATTGCTGCTGCCTCTTGGGGGCCCCCTAAATTTGTTTTTAGTTTATGGGGGCCCCCCCCCCCACCGCCTACCATCTCTGTCGATGAGGGTTTGTGCTTGCTGCTGCTGCTGCTGCAGCAGCAGAAAATTTATGTTTATTGTATTAAATAATTAAATTAATTTAGTTTTTATTTTATTATTTTGAAAAATATTTATCCGCTGCCGTTCTCTCTGTGCAGTGAGTGCAGCAGCTCTCAGGTGTATCGGCAGCTGCAGCTGCGAGCTGCCTATACACCCGAAAGAGGGGGGTGGTGTTTCAGGTGTATGCGCAGCTGCAGCATGCTGCCCATACACTGCATTTCATATTTTCTTTTTCTTCTTATTTTATTTGTTCTCCTCCAGCCGCTGCGGTGTCTAGGGTTCCGGGGGGCCCCTGCTAGGGGCCCCTGCAACATTTGCCTTTCTGCTGCTGCTGCTGCTGCTGCAGCAACTGCTGCTGCTGCTGCTGCTGCTGCTGCACGGGGAGGCGTTTATAAGGAAAAGGTTGTTAGGCTCAGCTCACCTCTGGTTCACCCGAGTCAATCTTCTGGTGCAGCAGCAGCAGCA
>NW_013570904.1:735-1313 GCF_000499745.2 Eimeria mitis | reverse complement strand
GTTCCGGGGGGCCCCTGCTAGGGGCCCCTGCAACATTTGCCTTTCTGCTGCTGCTGCTGCTGCTGCAGCAGCAAAAACAACAGCAGCAGCAGCAACAGCACAATCTGCTGCAGCAGAAGAATACCTGAGGCTGCGTAATACATTTGTAAATCTCACGGACTCCAGTGAGGGGCAGCAGGTGCTGCAGCAGCAGGAGCAGCTGCTGCAGCAGCAGCGGGAGACAGACGCTGCTACTGCTGCTGCTGAATACAAAAGGGTGTGTCTTTTTGTCTCTTCTCTGTCTCTTCTTTGTCTCTTCTTTGTCATTGTCTTTGTCTCTTCTCTGTCTCTTCTCTGTCTCTTCTCTGTCTTTGTCTCTGTCTTTTTCTTTGCCTTTGTCTCTGTCTCCGTCTTTGTCTCTGTCTCCCTCTTTGTCCCTGTCTCTGTCTCTGTCTTTGTCTTTGTCTTGTGGCTTTGTTGTCTCTGTCTTTGTCTTTGTCTTTGTCTCTGTCTCTTCTCTGTCTCTTCTCTGTCTTTGTCCCTGTCTCTGTCTCTGTCTTTGTCTTTGTCTTTGTCTTTGTCTCTTCTCTGTATTTGTT
>NW_013570904.1:0-635 GCF_000499745.2 Eimeria mitis | reverse complement strand
AGCAGCTGCTGCAGCAGCAGCGGGAGACAGACGCTGCTACTGCTGCTGCTGAATACAAAAGGGTGTGTCTCCTTGCCCCTGTCTTTGTCTCTGTCTCTGTCTTTGTCTTTGTCTTTGTCTCTGTCTCCGTCTTTGTCTTTGTCTCTGTCTTTGTCTTTGTCTCTGTCTCTTCTCTGTCTCTTCTCTGTCTCTTCTCTGTCTCTGTCTCTGTTTTTGTCTTTATCTTTATCTTTGTATTTATCTCTGCCTCTGTCTTTGTCTTTGTCTCTGTCTTTGTCTTTGTCTCTTCTCTGTCTCTGTCTTTGTCTTTGTCTTTATCTCTGTCTTTGTCTTTGTCTTTGTCTTTGTCTCTTCTCTGTCTCTGTCTTTGTCTTTGTCTTTATCTCTGTCTTTGTCTTTGTCTTTGTCTTTGTCTTTGTCTTTGTCTTTATCTTTGTCTTTGTCTTTGTCTTTGTCTTGTCTCTTCTCTGATCTCTTTGTGTTTGCTCTTCACATAACTTTCTTTGATTTGTCTCTTTCTGTCTCTTCTTGTCTCTTCTCTTTTTATTGTCTCTCGTTATTTGTCTCTCTCTCTCTCAATCTATATATATATATATATATATATATATATATACATATATACATATATATATATA
>NW_013570903.1:3565-7703 GCF_000499745.2 Eimeria mitis | reverse complement strand
AATTGTGGGGCCCCGCGGCGGGGCCCCCCTTCCAAACCAAATTGCCCCTTTATCTTTTCCTATTGTTTCTTCTCACGTTTTGTATTTTTTTGAATAACAAGAGAGAGGTGGCCAGGGTCGATGACCATGTCAATGAATATGCTGTAGGCTGCCTACAATCGATTGCTCGTCTTCGTCGCGTACGAATTCGTGGGCTTAGGGCTTAGGGTTTAGGGTTTCTTGTTTAGGATTGGGGGATTCCATGGCTTTGTTCTCCTATGGAGGATTCCTGTGCTCTCGAGGAGTCCTGTTGGACTCCTTTGCCGCCAGGAGATCCGTTGCTGTGTGAGGCGCTGCAGCTGCTACTGCACTTCGTCTACTCCCCAGATGCAACAGCAGCAACAGCTACAGCAGCTGTCTCAGCACCAGCACCAGAAGCAGCTGCTGCTGCCTCGCCTGCAGGAGAGAAGCTGTTTTGTAGCTCTCTGACGCCCAGGGTCCCTTCACCGCAGGTGACTGAGTCGCTGAACTCGCTGTTCAAAAATGCAGCAACAGCAGCAGCAGCAGCAGCAGAAGCTGCAGGCCCCCTTGGGGTGGCAAACAGCAACCAAAGATTTGACAGCCAGTGGGTGCAAAGCCTTTGGAAAGTTCACTTCAGGCAGCACCTCGACCCCAGGTGCCGCGCCCTTGCATCGAGATCTGCTGCTGCAACGAGTGGAATCGATGGCGACTTGCAAGTCATGCAGCACCTCGAAAGCCTGCAGCTGTTTGCTGCCTGCCTAATGCAGGCAGCAGAGAACCTTGCGAAGGCTCGGACAGCAGCCAAGGCAGCACCAGCAACGGAGCCTTCAGCAGCAGCAGCGGCAGCAGAAGAAACAACCACAACTACAGCAACTGCAGGAAGGCAGAGCCGCCCGTCACCTGCAGCAGAAGAGGAGCGCGCTAAGCTGCTTTTATTGCCCCCTCATGCTGCCGCAGTTGCTGCGGTGTACGCGCAGCTGTGTTGTCTTTGGCTTAATCAGCTAATGCACCAGGAGCAACAGCTGCTGATGGATCATCGCCAGGCCAGCGGAATAGAGGGGAAACTTCAGCGTATCTTACGGATGGTGCAGCGGGTCCTTCTTCTTCTTTCTCCCCTCACTGTGTACTCACCAGACGGCAGCTGCAACAGCAGCAGCAGCAGCAGCAGCAACAGCAGCAGCAGAAGCAGCAGCGCAGCAGTTGCCACCTGTTCCTCAGCACTGCTCTGTACTTGCTGGAGTGTGGCCGCTAAGCAGCAGATGCAGGAGCCTTCAGAGCAGCAGCAGCAGCAGCAGCAGCGAGACACTCCTGGTGCAACTGTGGCCTTATGCTTTGCCCGCCGTTTCCTACGGGGCCTCTTCCCTGCTGCAACTTTGACATGTGTCACTGAAAATGCAACAGCAGCAGCAGCAACAGCAGCAGCAGCAACAGCAGCAGCAGCAGCAGCAGCAGCAGCAGCAGCAGCAGCGCAAGGCACGAGTAAACGAGACAACGCCGCACTTCTGAGGCAGTTTGCGGCGTTTACTTTAACAGAGGCCCCCCGCGACGCGCTTTTGCAGTCCATTAGGCAGCAGGCACAGCAGCAGCAGCAGCAGCAGCTGTTGCTGCTGCTGGAGCATCAAGATGTATCTCTACTGGAGGGGCCACTGCAGCTTTGCGTCTCCACTTTGTTGCAGTCGCAAGGGGACAACCCGACAGCAGCAGCAGCAGCAGCAACAGCAACAGCAGCAGCAGCAGCAGCGGAAGGCCTTAGTTGGGGCATTTCCACTCTCGGGCCTCATTTATGGAGGCTCCCATGCGTGCAGCATTTGCTTTTTGGCTCCTCTGTGCAACAGGAGCCAGCGCAGCAGCAGAAGCAGCAGCAACAGCAGCAGCAGCAAGAATCGCTCGGAAAGCAACAGGAAGGAGAGCAAGGGGGGCAGCACCGGCTATTCTGGCGGTTGCTGGATCTGCTGCAGCATCAGCAGTATGTAGCGGCTTCGATCCCTGTGGCGTCGTTGTTTGTGCAGCTGCTGCTAGACAGCCACTTCTGGAGACGGGGGGCCCCTGAAGTTTTGGGGGCCCCTGAGGGGTCACCGCACTGCTGCCGGGGGCTGCTGATTTGCCTTGTGCTCGAGCTGCTGACTGAACAGGGGGAAAGGCAAAGGAAGGCTGCGTTGCAGCTGTTGCAGTGTTTACAAACAACTCCAGCTGCAGCAACTGCAGCTGCTGCAGCAGCTGCTGCAGCGGAGCGGCTGTGGAAGGTCTTTGACCGCATCAAGCCACTCGCCAAGACAGCTCTGCTGCGCTCCTTGCTGCTGCAGCAGCACGAGCTGGCAGCCAAAGGGAGCAGGGGTGCCTTGAGGCAGCAGCAGCAGGCAAATGACAGGCCGAATACTTGCTGCTGTGCATACACGTCGCCGGAGGGGCAGCTGCAGCAGCTGCAGCTGCAGCTGCGCTGCATTCGTGCCGTGACAGAGGCAGAAGTGGAACTGGATGAGGACTGCAAGTTGCTGCTGCTGCAGCTGTGGCTACAACAGGCTCCCCAAGCCCAGCTGATGCAGCTACTGCAGCAGCAACAACAACTTGATTTCGTTGCAGACGAAGCTCTACGCGGCTGGCAGCACCACCGACGGACTGTACACACTGCTGCTCGTTCCCTTTGGGCATTGATGCAGCAGCGCTGCTCTGAAGGGGTCGCTGCAGCAGCAGGATCAACCAGCAGCAGCAGCAGCAGCAACAGCAGCAACAGCAGCCTGGATTTGTTGGTTACCCTTTGCAAGCGGCTATTCTGTTTACCTATATCCTGCAGGAAGACTTTGTATCAGGCCCTCGCTTCTCTGGTGCATGCATTGGGAGCTTCTCGTGTGCTGCAGCTGCAGCCCTATCTGCTGCACCACCTGCTGTCACAGCTGCAGAACAGGTCTCTGCGTTCGGCTGCTATGCTGGCTCTGCGTGCCCTGTGTGAAGACCTCAGCAAGCAAGACAGACAGCAGCAGCAGCAGCAGCAGCGACGGCAGCAGCAACAACAGCAGCAGAAGCAAAAGGGAAAAGGAAGCACCCAGACGGCCCACCGCGAACGCATACAGCAGCTCTGTCTTTTCCCCTCGACGAGCCTTCGGACCTTCTTGCTGGGCCCCCTACAACACGCTTTGACGGCAAGCAGCAGCAGCAACTGCTGCAGTGAAACAGGCCTGCTACAGCAGCAGCAACACCAAGAGGAACAGCAGCAGCAAGGGCCTCGGGAGTACGCGCTGTTGGTGCCCGTTCAGCTGCCAGCAACAGCAGATGCCTCTCCTGGTGAGGCCCTAGACGAGACGATGCTACCGTTCCTGCTGCGGCTGGAGCCTTCTGCAGCAGCCCCGTTGCTGCTGTGTCTCCGTGAGCAGCTACCGCTGGAGGCGATCGAAGCCACAGCAGCAAGAACAGCAACAACGGCAACAGCAGCGGGAGCACCACTGTCAGAGGCAGCGACAGTAGCAACAACGACAGCAGCAGCAGCAGCAGCAGCAGCAGCAGCAACCGATGAGCGCCTGGATAGCGTTGCAGTGGGTTGCGCTCTGTCTTCTCTTGGGGGCCCTGGGAGGCCCTGGAGCCCCAGTGAGGCGGCGCTGCTGGCAGCAGCGAGAGCTGCGGGGCTCGCGGCATGGGAGGACACAGTGGAGCTTCAGGAGGTAGCGCACGCTTGCTGCAGCAGCAGCTCCAGATGCAGCTGCTGCGGCTATAGGAGTTGCGGGTGTAGGGGCTCGTGCTGCGCTGCAGCTGCCCTAGTAGTTCGCGGCTGCAGCAGCACAGCTACTCCTATTTGCTACAGTGTGTCTGCTGGGCGGCTGCGTCTGGGGCTGAGCAGCGGACAGCGACGGCAGCGCATGAGGCTGCTGGAGGCGTTGACTGTGCATGCGCAATCGACAGCAGCACCAAGATGCCAGGAGCTGCAACTGTTGCTGTTTGCTGCAGGGCAGCAGCTGCGATTGGGATCGGCAGCAGAACGATCCCAGTTTGTTGCGGCTTACGAACGGATACTCCTCAGAGCCCGCAATGCGTTTAGAGTGCAACTCACAGCACAGACAGATGCCACTATACAGGCGCTTGCACGCAGCGGCTGTTGCTGCTGCAGGCCCCAGCACCAGCACCAGCAGCAGCAGCAGCAGCAGCAACG
>NW_013570903.1:2858-3465 GCF_000499745.2 Eimeria mitis | reverse complement strand
TTGGATGCTTTCTGCTGTTTCTACAGCGGCTGCATCGCCGCTGTCTTCTCTCCTGCTACCCGGGGGCGCCTCCAGACAGGGTGTTGGTTTGCTTATCATTGTTGCGGTCCCTACACTCTCTGTGGGGCCTGGGGGCGCTACCCCAGCAGCATAGAAAGAAGTCGACGGCGGTGCAGGCTGCTGCTGCTGTGAGCACTACTTGCGGCAGCAACAGCAGCAGCAAGCAGCAGTGGGATCCGGAGGCAGCAGCAACAACAACCGGCTGTGCTGTTGCTGCTGCTTTGGGCTGGGATGCGCCAGCAGTGCGGCAGCAGCTGCTGGCGATGCTGCCGGTGGTTACCGGTCCCGCGCCGCGCTGCCTTTTATTGGATTTGCTGCAGCTGCTGCCACACAGCGAAAATCCGCTCGCTGCCACCATTCAGGAACAGCCGCAGCAGCAGGTGCAGAAGCAGAAGCAGCAGCAGCAGCAGCAGCAACAACAGCAACAGATGCAGGTGCAGCTGCAGATGCAGACACAGCAACAGACTAACGACCAGGAGGGGCAGCAGCACCAGGCCCAGCAGCCGCAGCAGCAGCTGCAGCAGCATCCTGTATTGGATCCACTGGG
>NW_013570903.1:1570-2779 GCF_000499745.2 Eimeria mitis | reverse complement strand
CAGGTACCCTGCATCTGCAGCTGCTGCTGCAGCAGCTGTTCACGGAGCCAGCGGAAGCGGCTGCAGCTGCTGCAGCTGCTGCAGCTGCTGCAGCAGCAGGCAGTGATAGCCAGAAACCTGCAGACTCTGCAGCTTCTGCTGCTTCTGCTTGTTCTGGGGCTGCTCACTCCGGACCACCCGTATTTGTTCTGCAGCAGCAAACTGTTTTCTGTGCTGCACTGGACGAGGCCCTTCAGCTGCTGCTGCCGTCATCCTTGCAAGCTACTGCAGGAGCGGAAGCTGTAGCTCCGCCGCTGCCGAGCCGCGAAAACAGCAACAGCAGCCCAAGTAGCAGCAGCAGGAACAGCAGCAGCAGCTGCTGCACGGGCCATGCTTGCGGGGAGCTGCTGCGGGTATTGCGTATACTGACAGCAGCAGCAGAAGTTCGTCTTGCTGCAGTGCAGCGGAGCCCCTTAGCGCTGGCTGAGCCGCAGATGGGGCTGCACGGAATCCTTGGGGTTCTGGAGGTTTGTCTCACCACAATTAAACCCAGCCTGCTGCAGGGCGCATGCAGCAACAGCAGCAAGCCAGGCAGTTGCAGCTGCAGAGAGGCAGTGCGAGCCTGGAGGGACTGGCAGCAGAGGCTGCTGCGACTGCTACTGAGCATTTGCCGTTGCCTTACTTCTTTTGTTGCTGCTGGAGACGAAGAAGATACACCCCAGCTGCCCCCGACAGACACAGACGCAGACGCAGCAACAACAGCAACGGCAGCAGGCGAAGCAGCAACGAAAGCAACAGACATGAAAGGACGTCAAGGGCCACTGGAGGGGACGGCCAACAGCCAGGCACCGGCTGCAGCAGCTGCTGCCCGGTCTGCCAGCAGCAGCAGCAGCAGCAGCAGCCACGAGCCGCAGCGCCAACAGCCACAGCTGCAACGGCAGCACTTCGACCAGCAGCAGCAGCGGGGGCAACAGGAGCAGCAGTCACAGCAGCAACAGAAGCAGCAGGCTATTCAGGTGGACTGTCGGGGCCATTTGGTAGTTTGCCGTGAGGACGGCGGAGACACAGAAGCACAGCAGCAGCTGCTGGCCTTTTGCTCCTGGAGGGCTGTGAAGGGCGCCACAGAATGCCTTACGGCCCTATGCAAGCTCGCTCCATTCGAGCAGCCCACAGCAGCAGCAACGGTCGAGGAAGCTGCAGCAGCAGCAGCAACGACAGCAACAACAACAG
>NW_013570903.1:0-1526 GCF_000499745.2 Eimeria mitis | reverse complement strand
CAGTAGGCACAGGAGAGCGGCACAGTACGGGGGATCTGGAAGCGAAGGAGATGCAACAAGAACAAAAACAGCAACAGCAGCAGCAGCAGCAGCAGCAGCAGCAGCAATCGTTTTTGCTGCTGAGAGCTGAAGAGGTGGCTGCACTGGGATCGGACCTCATCGACTTTCTGTTGGCGTGCAGACATATGGGTAAGCCGCATATCAGCAAGTGAGGCCTTTGCTGCTGATGTCACAGCAACCACAACCGCAGCACTGCAGCAGCAGCAGCAGTAGCAGCTGCTACTGCTGCTGTTGCTGCAGTCAACTGAATCTCTTTTGGTTCTGTTTTGGGGTGAATTTGGTGTTTGGCTGCTTGCCCGTATGTGCAAACGATCACGCTTGCTTCTATCTGTGAGTAGACTTGGCTCCCTGTTGCCTCTGCAGGTGCTGCTGCTGCTACTGCTGCTACTGCTACTGCTGCTGCTGCTACTGCTGCTGCTGCTGCTGCGCTGTCTGTGTGCTGCAGGCGCCCTGGAATTTCTACACGACGCCCTGGCTTCTCTGTGCTTCAAAATAAGCAATTCCAAGGGGCCTGCGCTGCAGTGCCTAACTCGCCAGTGGGCAGACGCAGTGTTGTTGCTGCTGTTACCTAGTGCTGCAGCAACTAGAACAGAAGCCCAGCAAGAACAGCAGCAATCCTTGCACACAGGTGTGCAGCAGCAGCAGCAGCAGCAGCAGCGACGACAGCAGCAGAAAGCAGCAGCTCTTCTAGCTGCTCTTGGGATGCCTCTTCGACTCCGCCGAGGCGCCACCGGCCCCCCGCCCCCCCTCCGNCTCTTCTAGCTGCTCTTGGGATGCCTCTTCGACTCCGCCGAGGCGCCACCGGCCCCCCGCCCCCCCTCCGCAAGAGCAAAAGTCTGGGGTTTGTGTTTAGTGCTTTGCTAGGAAGTAAGTCAACTAGTGCATCACTAGGGGCTGCTGTGCCTGCATGCTGCGGCCAGTACAGGGCTAAGAGAGATACATAAACAGATAGACAGAGGAGACAGAAGAAAATATACTAAAGGAGACAGTCGCAAGGAGACAGATACACGAGGCGGCCAAAGAAAGCAGCCAAAGCAGACAATAATAATATGCTTAGGGCCACAAACAAACAGAAAATAAATAACACAGAAAATAAGAAAGACAAACACAAACACATGTTGCGCTTGGGGTCCCCTCCAGGTCCCTACACAGCTTTTGTGCACAGCTGTCTCCATTGTTGCTGCGTGTGCTGTTGCTGCTGCTGCCTGTGCTGCCGCTGCTGCTGTTTCCTGCGCTGCTGCTGCTGTTGCTACCTGTGCTGCTGCTGCTGCTGCTGCTGCCTGTACCTGTTTTTGCTGCTCAAAGTTCGTGAGGGCCCAAAGGGAGGGGCTCTGGACTTTCGTTTGCTGCTGCACGTTGTCTCCTGTCTTCTGCCGTTGGCTGCTGGCCGCCTGCGGCCTTTCTTTGCGGTTGCTTCAGAAGGTAAACGGCTTTCTAAACCCTAAACCCTAAACCCTAAACCCTAA
>NW_013570902.1:4326-4773 GCF_000499745.2 Eimeria mitis | reverse complement strand
TATATATATATATATATATATATATATATATATATATATATATATATATATATATATATATATGTGGGTGCCTGCATACTAGCGGAGCAGAAGGTTATATGATTAAAATATAAAGAGAGAATTCATCTCTCTATCGAGGCATGTCTCATGAGAATATTAATATAATAATAATTATTTTTTTATAAAAATAATTAAAAAAATATTTATATAAAACTAATGATATGTATTGGTTGTATAAAGTTATTATAAAGAAAACAAAAGATACAGCAGCTGGCTGTGCTTCATACGCCGGCAGAAACTGGTGGAGTTCAGAGTAATACTTGTTCTTATAATTAAATTAAAATAAAATAAATAAATTAAATTATTTTATTTTAAAATAAAATTAAATAAAATATGAAATTAAATTTATATTATTTGCTGTTTCCTTAACAAAGGGTGCTGAACCCT
>NW_013570902.1:2387-4271 GCF_000499745.2 Eimeria mitis | reverse complement strand
AAAAAAAAAAAAAAAAAAAAAAAAGATGAAATGCCTCAATATAAACATAAATAAAAATAAAAATATTATTTTAAGAATTTTTTTTGAATATTTTTAGTTATTTTCTTCTTTTTTTTGTGTATTCTATGGCGACCCGCTCGTGTAGCTAGGGTGGTGGTGGCGTGCTGGGGGAGGGGTGTTTCAGGTGTTTTTTTTGTGGGAAATGGTGTATATTTTGATGGAATAAATAATAAATTAATTAAATATTAATTTAAAAAATATAAAATTCATGTTTTCTTGTTTTTTTCTAGTGTTGTTGGTGCGTGCAGAGAAGCAAAGAGGGTTTAGCCGTCGGTCGGTGGTGGCGCTGCAACCCAGGGGGGGGTGGGGGGGGGGGCTTTTCTGGTTGTTTTCATGATTAAAAAATATTTTTTTTGCATTAAATTAAGAGAAATAGTTGAATTATTTTGATATTTTCCGGTGTATATGGAGGATCTTTGATATTAAAGAGGAATACAGCAGCTTGCGGGGCCCCTTATATGTATTGTATACCGCCCGCCCCCCAGCAGATCTGAATGAAACATAAAAACTTTTTCTATCGTTGATGATGGATTCAAGATATTTTTTTTAGGAATTTAATAATATCTTGCATGATATATTCTTTTTTATTTAATATATTTAAAAAAAAAGAAAAAAAGTTTTTCTCTTTTCTTACACAAGCCAGCAGCAGCATCATCACCCGCACGAGTCGGCTGCGCAGTTCAACTTCGCAGCAAAAGTGCAGCAGCAGCAGAAATAAATATTTTTTATGAATTTCAGAGAAAGCAGCTGTATATACACCGCATGCAGCAGCTTTTAATACTCCATTCATCGCTGCATGCATGCAGCGAGTAGCGTAAAAAAACCAGAAAAAAAAACCAAAAAGAAAGAGAAAACAAAAGAAAAAAAAGAAACAAAGAAATACACCGCATCATACAACGAAAGAAGGATCAGAGTGATATCTGTATCTGCTGCTGCTGTTGCTGCTGCTGCTGCTGCTGCTGCTGCTGCTGTTATTACTGCAGCAGCAATTTCTGAATAAGGACTTGAAATTTGCTGCTGCTGCTGCAGCTGCAGCTGCTGCTGCTGCTGCTGCTGCTGCTGCTGCAGCAATGCACGGCTCAGCAGCACACAGCCGGGGGAGTATGCGTTCATCTATATTTGTTGGGTGCCCCCGCAGCTTCCTAGACTCAATACCCTCACCTATATCTCCTTCTGCTGCTGGTAGTTTAGGTTATGTAATAACAAAAGAACATGTAGATGAAATGAAAAGAATAGAGAGTTTATGTGCAGCAAAAGAAGAAAAAATATATAAACAATATAAACCTGTATTTCTTCCTGTTGATGAATATCTAAGCAAAGAAATTAATTGTGATCTTATTAATGTAGATATACGAAGCTATCCATGGAAAAATACACCCTTCGGTATGCTGCTGCTGCTGCTGCTGCTGCTGTTGCTGCTGTTGCTGCCGCTGCTGCTGTTGCTGCTGCTGTTGCTGCTGCTGCTGTTGCTGTTGCTGCTGCTGTTGCTGCTGCTGTTGCTGCTTCTGTTGCTGCTGCTGTTGGTGCTGGTGGCGGTGCTGTTGCTCTTGGGGGTGCTGTTGATGATTCTGCTGCTTCTGTTGTTGCTGTTGCTGCTGTTGCTGTTTTTGTTGCTGCTGTTGCTGCTGCTGTGGTTGCTGTTGCTGCTGTTGATGAAGTTGCTGCTGCTGTTCTTGTTGCTGCTGCAGTTGTTGCTGCTGTTGCTGCTGCAGTTGTTGCTGCTGCTGTTGTTGCTGTTGTTATAAGTGAAATTAAAATTTTTGTATTTTCTTTTCCTTATGTATATAATTAATTAATTAATTAATTTGTTTTGTTATTCTACGA
>NW_013570902.1:232-2333 GCF_000499745.2 Eimeria mitis | reverse complement strand
ATATATATATATATATATATATATATATATATATATATATATATATATATATATATATATATTGTTTATATATTCATACAAAAGAAACTTTATTTTAATTGCGGTTTTATTATTTTTATATTTTTTATTTAATTATATTTATTTTGTTTTATTTTGTTTTATTTTGTGTTTTCTTGTATTTCATGTTTAATTATATTAAATATATTGCATGTATAAAAAAAGCTAAATAATTAATTTTATTTTCTGTTTCCTATATATTAAATTTATTAAATTTACAATATAATATAACGAATTATATTTAATTTATTTTATTTATTTTATTTATTTTATTTATTTAATTTATTTTATTTATTTTATTTATTTTATTTATTTTATTTATTTTATTTATTTAATTTATTTAATTTATTTAATTTATTTAATTTATTTAATTTATTTAATTTATTTTATTTATTTTATTTATTTTATTTATTATTTATTTTATTTATTTTATTTATTTAGTTTATTTAATTTATTTAATTTATTTTATTTATTTAATTTATTTTATTTATTTAATTTATTTTATTTATTTAATTTATTTTATTTATTTAGTTTATTTAATTTATTTAATTTATTTTATTTATTTAATTTATTTTATTTATTTAATTTATTTTATTTATTTTATTTATTTAATTTATTTAATTTATTTTATTTATTTAGGTGATGTTTATTACTCTCCGCGCTATAACGATGATCGATACACCTACCGCCACGTGTTGCTGACGAATGGAGTCAGAAAGGAAGCAGAAAGGGTTGCATCTACAGTCCCTGGTTTGTTTATTTTATTTTATTTTATTATTTTTAAAATAAATTAATTAATTTTATTGTTTTTTTCCTCTTTTTTTTCGTGGTTCTGGCATTTTTTTGCATGTTTCTGCTGCGTAGCTCGGGTGTATAGGCAGCTCATTTTTTCTTCTTTTCTTATTTCAGGTGTACATGCAGCTACCGCCTGTTGTGTTTTTTTTTCTTTTTTTCAGTTTAATTTTTTTTATAGTTGCATATATCATCACTGCAATATTAATTAAAAACAAGTTTCTACATTTGCTGCTGTTTTTGTTGTCGTTCTTGTTGCTGCTGCTGTTGTTGTTATTTGTATTGTTGCTGCTGCTGCTGCTGCTGCTGCATGCAGATGATCTGTATGTTCCTCCCGCATCCTTTTCTGCTGCATATATTCCTGCCTCTCTTGCTCCACCTGCTGCTGCCGCTGCTGCTGCTGCTGCTGCTGCTGCTGCATCTTCTGCTGCTGCTGCTGCTGCTGCTGCTGCTGCTGCTGCAGGTGGTTTACTAACAGAGGAGGTATTTGTGCATTATTTAGGTATTGTATTATCTAGCGGGTGGTCTCACTTTATGTTATTTAATAAACAATTTAAAGAGCTCATCCTAAGAAGGCCAAAAGAACCAGAAAATACACAAACACAAGAAGCCGCCAACAAAATCAGAGACGGGGCCCCAGGACCAAACGATGAGGTATGCATGCATGCATGCATGCATGCATGCATGCAGATGCAGAATCATACATATGGATGCATGCAGGTGTATATTTTAATATATATTTGCATGCAGTCTGCGGTGTATTGCTTGTGGTGTCTGTTCAGCTGTTTTCTATAACAACCAGAATATAATTTTTTTTTATTTTTTAATCATAAATAAATAAATAAATAAATAAATAAATAAATAAATAAATAAATAAATAAATAAATAAATAATTAAATAAATAAATAAATAAATAAACAAATAAATAAATAAATAAATAAATAAATAAATAAATAAATAAATAAATAAATAAATAAATAAATAATTTTTTGTGCTGCATGCATGCACTGCTGCAGGTTGACTACGACAGCGGAGACGATGAGGAGCAGCGAGCAGCAATTGCGTTGCTGCAGAAACGAGAAGAAGAAGAAAGAAAAAAAACCATGCTGCAGCAGTCTGCTGCTGCTGCTGCTGCTGATGCTGCTGATGCTGATGCTGCAGCTGCTGCTGCCGACAGCAGCAGTGCTGCGGGCCCCGCAGCAGCAACAGAGCAGCTGACCAGTGGTCATATGCAGCAGCAACAGCAGCAGCA
>NW_013570902.1:0-132 GCF_000499745.2 Eimeria mitis | reverse complement strand
GCAGCGAGCAGCAATTGCGTTGCTGCAGAAACGAGAAGAAGAAGAAAGAAAAAAAACCATGTTTTTTTTTCAGGAGGTTAAAGAAGAAGCAGATAAATGCGATAAGGAGAATGCAGACACCCGAAACAGTAA
>NW_013570901.1:7113-24616 GCF_000499745.2 Eimeria mitis | reverse complement strand
GAGTCACTTGGGCATGGGCATCGCATTTTGTTGAGTGAATATGCAACTTGCAGGATACTCTCTTTGTAATTGCTCGAGGGGGTTCGACGGATAATAACGTATTGTTTGATGTGAAAGAAAAGAGCTTCAATGAGCGTCTCAGCATCTTGCTGCGGTGAGCGCCCGCAACTCCTACGGATTTAAACACCTTTTCATTCCTTTCGCATGTTATGCACCAGCCGAAGCGGGAGGCAAGCAGTGTTCAACGCCAACGGCACCTTGTGTCCTGCTTGTCAGTTCGAACATGCGAAACTGCGGGGCTGCCTTCTTCAGGAAGCGACTCTTTAGCTGGGCCGCTGAAGTTGCCATTCAGGATCAACAGCCACAGCAAGTTTTGCAGGTAAGGCCGTGTTGGTGACATATCTTAAGAGAGTGAATGTTGCAAACGATGCGGCAAAATTGCCTTAGAGGAGCAGCTGACTACGGTGGTAATCCCTGGAATACATGAATTGGGTCTGTTTCAGGAAGTGTATCGGCTTCATGGAGATTGGTTGTTTTCGAAGAATATGCCTGAGAGGGCAGTAGAAATGTACATCAAGACAATTGGTGAGGCTGTCTCAGGACATTTCGCGCCATCCGTAGGTTCTCTGACAAAGACATCGGCCTGCTTACGCATGCATTTGAAAACCTTATGCTGTGTACGAAATTGGCTCAATAGGCTTTTTAGAACCGTCTGCCGTCATCCAAAAGTTCCTCGATGCTCAAGAATTGAGACACCTTGCCTTCTACTTGCTTCACCTTCACTTGGCAGGGTGTGCTATGCAGCAACACACTCTGCTCTTTTTCAAGTGCACTGCCAGGCTTAAGGACGATTCCCTCCTTGCCAGCTTTTTAGAAGACCCGCGCATCAGCAAGACCTGTTCCCTTACGGTTGCACTTAACGGATGCCGACTGAATGGTCAGTTCTGGTTTATTTCTCGAACATTTCCCCCCAGTATTGGGTATTTAATTACGANCACACATACTGGATCGATCACTCCGCTTTCTGGCCTTTGCTGCTCTGAACACACTTCTGTTTGCAGCAATGGCGCTTCTTGACCAGTCCCAATGCGCTGCATGCGAGAATGTATTGCTCAGGAGACACAGAACTCGCGTGTACAATAGCCAGTCGCCATGGATATCATGATGAGCATCTATCGTTGCTTTTGGAGACCCAGTGAGTCTACCGAAGACTTCGCCCGCCTTGTGGTTAGAAAACGACAAGACAGGGGTAGTCTCAGGATTGTAACGCTCTAAATACGTTTCGTGCTTTATGCTGCGCTTTTCTGGAGAAGCCGTTGTTGAGCTTGTCAACTCGATTGATCCTTTCAGGAATTTCAGAAAGGCAGTGGAGGTTTTGAAGCAAGTGGATGCGCCGACAGCGTGCTCGCTTTTGCTAAAGCACGGCAGCAGCCTTCTTCGACACAGCGCAACTGATGTTTTTCTTCTTCTCAGTCAATTTATAAAGGACTACCACACCAGGTTCGGCAGGCAGCATTGTTGCGGACGCTGCTCGAGCTAGCGGCACTGCGTACTTGGTCGTTGCTCCACTACCATTTCGCACCATGGTAGTTGCTCGGGCTGCTTTTGCTGTTTGCAGCGTTGAAGTCTTTATTCCGCTGTTTGTTGATGATTCCGACCTGTTGTTACTGTTCCTCTCCTCGCTGGTGCATGGGGTAACAGTGGCAAGACGCTTAGTCCCGCAGCATGAGGCCCTCTGCAATGACTTAAAACTGCAAGAGGCAATAGAAGAGGCGAGGTTGGCTATTTCGTCCACCCCTTCAATATTTGGGTGCAGCCCGTTTTCCTCGCTCCTGGAGTTGCTTTTGCGTAGGCTTTCATGCATTGGTGCTTCACGCAGGGACCGGCAGAAGCATTAGTAATCTGGTCACTATATACCTATCCTAGTTCCTCTTTCTGCTGCGTTGTAACAGCATATAGCTGTGGACCGGGAAGCACTTANTCGTCATGGTATGTTGCTGGAGGATCTATGAGCAGATTATCTGTGGTCGTTCAGGCAAATGGCGTGCAACTCATCACCCTGCCCTAGACAACACTGGTGTAGCCAGTTGCCTGTCCGAGGAGCGCGGGTGTCTCCAGGGCAAGGACTCTGGTGGCAAAGTTCCCGATGTTTCTTCTCTGTACACTGAAATACTCCTGAAAACTCTTAAGAGCCGACCCATGGTGAGTTTGCTATATTCCTCATTGGTCTGGTTTAGCGTTTCCTAGTTGAATTGCTTATTTCTAGCATATACCACTGCATATGCGCGGATCGCTGGATTGGTGTAGACTCACGAAGAGCAGTTTCGGTCAGCTCTTTTATGCACGATCTTCGGCTTTGAGGAGGGAATGATTCTCGAGTGCGAGAAACGACACGAGTTGCAGCTACCTGTAGCCTATTTTGAAGCCAGCAACGACATATCAAGCCTTCTTAGGTTCTGTATGAAGAACGGATCGAAAGCACCCACATTATGGACGCAAACGTTGAGCATTCTTGCTTCGTAAGTTTATGTTGTCAGAAGTGTTGCTGCTAAAGCGCCACATTCCTAGCAACGAGCAGGGTTTTTTTCCGCACAGTCACGGAATCTCCATGCAGCTGTTACTGTGTACCTTGTCAGTCAGAGAGGGACGGAGCGCCAAATCAGAGAAGTACTAATGCATATAGAGGTAAACCCTGATCGTCACTTGCTTGCTGAACAGAGCATATCCGCGTGTATATGCTCAAATATGTTGAGCCTATGGTCCTTGGTACTTTCACTGTCATCTCTACCTTGCTGCAGCGACATCGTCTACTGCCGGCGCTGACGGTGTTGGAGGTCCTGCAACAGAGCCCAGCTGTTACGCTGGATGCTGTCAAGGTAGAACAGCTTCCCCTTGCCCCATATTGCTGACGGCTCAGGAATTTTTCGTGAACCTCCTGGTATGGGATAGTTACGCTCATCGGTGGTGGAACTGCTCCCCACGATTGCCTTGTGCACAGGACTACTTCCTACGAGCGAGTGATGATCTCAGCGAGCAACTGGAACAATCTCAGGCGCTGCTGCAAAGCGACAGGGCCGAAGTTTCGCTTATGGCGGAGGAAATCGAGCGCTACAAAAGTAAAGGTGCGGGCGCATACAGTGAAAAACTCCGTCACTGCTGCGCACGTTTAGGTGGCTACTATGACCTGCGGAGCACGCACCGCTCTGCTCTGGAGTAAATTGTATGGATACCCCCGAAGATGAAGGTAGAGTGCAGCCATTATGTACTGGCACAGAGCAGGGAAGTTGGCACGCAACCACCCTTGTAGCTCTGGCATTCGTACTTGAGAATACTGGCACTTCTGGCTTGTTACTTCGATGTTTCAGCCCAGGTGTTTGAGTCGGAACGATGCGACTTTTGTTTCCTCCCAATTGAGCTACCTTCCATCCACTTCCGCTGTGGCCACTCGTTTCACATATACTGCTTGAGCAACAACAGCGACAACAAAGCCGGGATTCTCCAAGCGGACGGATTGTCGCACGAATCGTACTGTTGTGCTATCTGCACTCCACAGTTTAATGCCAAGCGAGTATGTTCACTCAGTGCGTTACCGGTGCGTTCTGTCGGCGTGTTAAGCGGATGCGCGTAGTTCACAATTAGTCCACTTATTCTAATGTGATTTTTCGCAGTTGCTGCTTTCACAAAGGGAAGCAGAGGCATGTAACACTGACGATTTCTTCAAGTTCCTTCGAGGATCAACAGATGGGTTTGATTTTATCTTGAGTTGTTTTGGCCGAGGCTTGTTCCCATCACGGCTGGTAAGCTGCACTGATTCCAGTGGGTTGAAGGCGAAGCCGTTATATAGACTTCCCTTCAAGTATTCCGTACAGCTTTGGGTACCTGACTACGTGGCTTTTGCAGAAGAAGATTGGACTTGTGACGAAAGACATGACAGGTCTGGATCCCCTTATTCGGAGTTACGCTTGCGCGGGAACTAACATTGTTGGAGACTTACTGGCAAGTCTCGAGCCCGCCGAACTTCCGCTGGAATAATGAAGTCTGGGACGATTACATCGTCGTGAAAATACTTTTCCTCCCCAAAACAGAT
Source organism: Eimeria mitis (assembly GCF_000499745.2). Lineage (NCBI taxonomy): Eukaryota > Apicomplexa > Conoidasida > Eucoccidiorida > Eimeriidae > Eimeria > Eimeria mitis. The sequence continues at coordinate 20,529 of NW_013570901.1, read as the reverse complement.
AAAGGCGCACCTAATGCGTCTGAACGAATATCTCGAAAAGCTGGACGCTCATTTGCCCTATTGTGAAACTTTAGTTGTCGTATCTAGAGTACCATGGTAAAATGCACTGTCAGCTTATTAGTTGAGCGTTTCGTTGCCCTTAAGGTTCCGTCTACCTCTGACTGCGGATTGCAGTATCTGTTTTAGTTAGTCAGTGTTAGCTCCGCACCAGGTTGATGCATTTGGCAGTTCGCACGAATAAGCCAAGAAATTGGGAGCCTTTGATTGTTAAGCCCACACATGGGGGGGTTAAAACAACGATGAAAAACATCGCAGCAATTAGGTCGCACCCGCACTGTAACTTTAACTCGCAAGTAGGCTGCTTTGGTTAGGATGCCTCGGGGCTCTGTGTTGCACAGTTTGCTGCATAGTACTAAATGGAAACTTGCAAAAGACAGATCAGCAATGTGTCACGTTAAAAGTGACTACTAACTATCCAACAACAGGATACCATGAACTTCGCATCTATCAGTGTCGTAGTGGAAGACGTGATCCGGCCGTCAGCTGCTGTGCTCTCCTATCAGTGTCGTAGTGGAAGACGTGATCCGGCCGTCAGCTGCTGTGCTCTCCTCTTCCTCCTTAAGGCTGCGGCTGAGACGTGTTGCGCTTGAAGGATCCAACTTGAGTCATATCTTGCGTACCGCCGGGCACGAACCCTTGCTTGGCGAATTGCGATGATAGCTGGCAAACCAGAGGGCTCATTATCCCAACATTTTGGGCATTTCCTGACAAGATGTCGCTCATGGTGGTGGCGGGAATACCAGTGACGTCGGGATCAGCCCACCCAGGTGGCACGTGACCACCAAAGAATTTCTCTAGTCCAGAGGCATCACTTGTCATGATTCCATTGGAAAGGGCCTTCACAAACTCAGGAGCTTCCATGTTCGGGAGGGGAACAAACTGGTGGATTTCTATGGCATGTAGTTTGAAGGATATAGGGTCCAGCTCCCCTCCATACTCAGGTGGTTTGTTGACGGCGCCGCGGTAAACAACAGATGGCTCCAGCTCGTCGGACGGCTTGTCTTTCTCCTCTGGAATCCCTTCCACATCTGAANCATCGACACAGACACATATTCTACGCACCTGCTACACAGTGCATGTGGCACGCTAACCAGCGCGGTGTTTTTGGTCTCGCACCTGTAGGATTTTGGGGGGCTCCTTGATCTTCCGGTGCTCCTTGGCTCTGGAACGCAGCGGCGAAATCCGTCGGCATGTTTTCCGGGTATCCGAATTTTTCAGCAGCTGTGGGAGTCTGTGCCTCCTCTTTTTTTCCAGTTAGCCAGCTCCAAAAGCTTGGCTTCTTTTCGTTCAAGCGAGCCCCACTGCTTTTTGGCTTGTCGGATGAGCCAACCTGGGAGAGGAAGCAGGGGAACGCATGCATTGGCGTTTGAGGAAGCTGCTGTACGGCGTGGGACTGCTAAAGCACGGCCAGATTCTCACTAATTCCACGAAACTGAGGACAACTGAATCACCTGAGGAGTGGGCCTTGGGTAAACAGGGCCAGGAGGGAGCTGGGACAGGACGGCTTGACGAACAGGGCCGTCGCCGACGCTGTTCCCTCTAAGTACCCGTTCTTCAGTGTTGCTCTGGAACTGAGAGGCAAAGTCTTGTCCCAGTGGGTAGTTTACGTTAGCCTCAGTTAGCTGTGCAGATCCTGAAGCACATAACACCGGGGATACGCCGACATCTGATATTATATCTCCGGGAGAAACCGTACGTGTTAATATCAACAAATGCTATGAGAGTACAAGACAGTAGTGTATTGTACCTGGATAGAGTCTCTGCTGCTCGGCACGAACCGCCTTCTCCACGGTTCTGATATGGGGCTCCTGGTGAACTTGTGTGCAGCAGGCTGACCAGCCGCAGTAGGGATTCGATGTTTGGGGTTCATCTTGGACATAACGGGTTTCCGTGTATGGGACAATAAGGGGGGGAGGGCAATCAAGCTCAACGTCGAACTTAGGAACATATTTGTATACGGGAACATCTTGATACTTCTCTTTCCACTCGTACTGCATAACCTCTACCTCTTTAACGACTTCAGTCACCTTGGGGACAATTTTTTCCTTGACATCTACCACCACTTCCTTTTCAACGTAGGTATCCTTGTATTCTATTTGTGGCACTTCAATCTCGATTATTTGTTGCTCGCCTTCGTACTTGGGAACGGGCCTCGGCACCTCGCGTATGTCCCACTTGGGAACGAACTGCGGTGCATAGCCCACGTGGACCGGGACGTCGACATCTCTGCAAGCAGATGCAAAACCTCCAGGATGACATCCAGTTAAATCTTTGGACGGCAATCCCTGTACAAATGTGGTAACATTATTCAACTGTGTTTTTCTCACCTCTCTATGATTTTTTCAGTCTCAATGGCGACATTTTTCTCGCCACAGTCGACGCGAACTTTGGGAACATCGTGAACAGCAGATTGGTTATAGACCTTGGGAACAATGCAATCCTTGACCTCCACTTGCGGCACCTCTATGTACTTATCCCGCTTCTGGATTTCTTGGTACACAGGCACTGGGATGACAGGTTGGTCAGCCTGCAGGCGGATATGTGCCCTTTGCACCTGTTCAGCTTCGCATGTGAGCCCATCGCATGTAGGAGTTCCGCAAAACGGCACAGTGCCGCATCCCGAGTTTTCTTCTGACATCTTTTCTTCTCTGTGGACAGTGCGCTGGTGTGCTGTCGTTGTGCCGTGGGCACAGTCAAGTTGTGGATCTGAACTGTGGCGCACACGCAAATCACTTCACACAAATTGAACCACCATTTAACTACGCAATAATAATCGACATAAGCTTATGGGCTGCCAGTCGCGGTACGAGCACACGGCACACCACCAACTATCGATACAGCGACTCGACGGCGGCACGAGCCAGGGTGCAGGAAGTCAAGAAGAAATAACTATGCCAGAATGCGTAGAATTCACATATGACCTAACAAAAATCAAGCATTTGAAAGAGAACCAGCTCATCGCATCACGGTGGGATGGCGTCTCGCTCACGCGCTGCCTCGCCATGTGGAAGTTGAGACGGCAGATGCAGCTGTTTGTGCACCTAGCGCTTTCTCGGTTGTTCCCGTTAATATCCCCTCCAAATATACATGAATTAAGCTATACGCATGAAAGAAGCATGGATAGTTACTGTCTGAACCCCTCCTACAGGCCGCCTGACAACCAAGCAGGTCCACGATACTCGACAAAACAGTCGGCAACACGCTTGCTGTGCTGAACTTACCTAATATGCAGCAATCTTCGGTGAAAGTCTTCCTCCATCCACCGTATTTGAGGATTCTCTCGTTCTTTTCCCTCAAATCACAGTTTTACTGAGGCCACAACGATGGACGGACGAGGCAGCCAGCCTACCTGCAGCAAGCCAGGGCTTGAGTGAGCATCGGCGGCAGCGACACCACCAGCAGCAGGACCAGGTCATACAAGCCTGCCCCCGTTACGTGAACTCACAAGAACAATAGCCCACTAAATTTTAAATATACATTATTTTCAAGGTGTAATCTTTACTTCCCTGTCTAATATTCGGCTTTTATCCGATACTCAAGCTGCCTTGGTTCGTGGTCGTTTCCAACGGATGCATGGTTAGGTGGAAGACTGCCTGTTTGAAGGAGTTGTACTATTCTCAAGAACAAACATTTAAATAATTCTATCGTCCGAATTTACGGTATATATATCAGTCGATCTGATTGAGCCACTTTACCCCCATGTGCCGTGCCCGCCGATTCGCAGCGGTCCTGGTCCACCACGCTTGAGCCGCGCCGAGCCAGGCGCAACAGCCATTCATGTCTCCCTCATGAGAGAGTCCAGTGCTTTGAACTTCTCACGTTTTCCTATTCATAGTTCGCTAGATGTTTTGAAGTCTTCGAAGTCTGACTCCGCTTTTGTGAGTACACGCACAATGAATTGATATCCCGTCCTCGCACCACTGGCTCTGCATTCGCCTCTCCCAATTCTGCGCTTCACTGCACATTCAAGCGTTTCTATCCATATTTTGTATATTGATTTCTCTCTATAGGCTTGTTAGAGCTACTGTTGTCGCCTGTTACGTCGATAAGATGCCGACCACGGAGGTGACTTTGCTCCTCAGCGACTGGACTAAGGGGAATAACGGCAAGAAGCTCGAGTTGCCTCATATTCCAATGGACGCGACCATACTAGATGTAAAAAAATCTGTCTTAGAGGCGCTTAATGCTGCTGATTTACAGCCAGAAGCCATATTGCTGTTCATCGGGACTCTCCAGCTTCGAGACGAAAAACTGCTCAAGGACTACAACAAATCTGGCCGCTCCAAGCTATCCATAGATGTCTACGAACGTGTAGATATGAACCTCAAGGTCAAGACCCTGCAGCGTAAGCGGCCTTTTTGTCGTCTCACCTCATGTTCCTTTCTCAACCTTGTCTCACCTCTCCCACGTAGCCTGGTCAAATAGGTCACAGAAATCTGCAGAGCAATTTGCACTGCATGCATCCGCAGATTGTGGATCTGGTGGATGCGTCTGCATACCAATCTGGTCTTTTCTTTGTCGCCAAACGATAAAAATAACTATTGGTGATCATGAGACTGTTGGCGACCTGAAGAGGAGGATTGCAGAGGAGTTGGACGACCCAAACAGGTATGAATGCTGTGACGTTGGTGAGAGATCTCTCGAATGCTTCTGGTCTCGTTGCGGTGTGAAGCATATCCATATTATGGGCGTGGCGACTGCAGTTGTGTGCTCATCCCAGGTACAAACAAGATAACATCAAGCTGACATTCATGAGTAATATGCTTTTCGACGACTCGCAAGTCCTCAAGGACGCAGGGATACACAATGACGACACAATTAACTTGCTGGTTGACTGCTGCTACTGGAAGAAGTCACGTAAAACTGACAATGATGCAGCTGCTTCGGCTCCACCCAAGGCGGAAGAAGATGCAGCAGAAGGCGGACAAGACGCCGCCGAAGACGAGGGCGCTGCAGAAGAGGCGGCTGCAGAACACGGCAACAACGAGGATGGAGCAGAAGCGGAAGGCCCTCAAGGCGTGCAAGATGAGGCAAAGCCAAGCATGGAACACCAGTAGTGCCTGACCCCGTACGTGCACGCGCTGCACCAACGCGGACTCCAAGCCACTCTAGTTACATATCCATTGCATTTCCCTTGTCTTGGTTGGACCATATTTTAATGGTGGGGGACGCTAGTACTGCTTCCCTCGAAAGTTGTCGCCATTTTGCCTCATGCTTCGCTCTGTCTTCTCACCAATTTGGTTGTGACTGCAAACCTTTTGAACTCAAACTGGTCAGAACTGCGACAGCTGACTATGTTTGAGAATNTTTGGTTGTGACTGCAAACCTTTTGAACTCAAACTGGTCAGAACTGCGACAGCTGACTATGTTTGAGAATCAAGGTGTCTTCTGAATGGCACGAAAGGCGATGAAAAATCCCGAATTGCCCGGCCGTCAACTCCTTCGGAGCTTGCCAACTGCTGGTGCACTTATTTGAATAACCACTTTGCGCTGTCTAGCGGCACTCTAATTCCCATTCCCACGGGCAGTTCTGTTGCGGGATAGTCTAGAAAGCACCACTCTGGAAGGAGTCAGAAGAGCAAATGATAGGAGAACGAAATGACTGAGTTTTAGGCGTCTGAAATGCGTCGAAGAGCATCGTTAAACAGTGCAGTCGACAGCAATCAAGCAGCCTTCAGTCCTTCGGGGCCAAGCGTATTTATTTAGGTAGTATTAGTTAGTTAGTATTCTTTAGTATTCTTCGTTAGTATTCTCCTCTTCCGCATCACTTTCTTGTCCCTCTTCTTTCGACTCTGCTAGTTTCTCCTCTTCCGCTTCTACTTCTTCCTCATTTTCGGAGATCGTCGCTGCTTTTGCAATGCTTGTAACTTTCTGCGCTTTCTCGGATATCNTTCTTCCTCATTTTCGGAGATCGTCGCTGCTTTTGCAATGCTTGTAACTTTCTGCGCTTTCTCGGATATCTCCAGTGCTGCTTTTGCGATTGCCGGCTCGTCGGGCTGTTGCGCAGCCTCTCTTGTGAACTTTTGGACGTCGAACGTGATATGTTCCCCTTTAAGTGTGCGCTCTAGCTTCTGTGTCATTATGTCACTCAGAAGGCCTTCTTACCCACGGGTTGGTCCATGCCATTAACCTGACGCCGGGTATGGATTGAGCTAATGTGGGGTACAAGATTCCCAGAACCTGCTTGCCTTGACTCGGAACTGGTGCTTTTCGTCGACAGAAAGATCAACATTTACTGCAGCCTTTGTTTGCTCTTCCGGCGTTTTGGGTGGTGGCTGTTGAATGGGAAGTTCAGAAGCAGAGGCTACATTTATACCTATCTAGGCAACGCACCGGTGGAGGGGGTATTTCTATCACTGCTTCTGTTACCACGCAATGTATGTGCTTTGTTACCAATTATATCTCGTAAAGTGACTCTTTAATACCTTTTTCAGCTGCTTGAATGCTGGGGAGAGTCCCTGAGATCCCCAGATATGGACGATCAGTCGTGTCGTTTCCAAAAACGATTCTCACCTTTGAGACCCATATGCCTGCAGAACCAGGCTTCTGAGAGCGCTGATAAAATATATTTTGATTAGACACGAGACATGTGAAGTCCCTTGAACCTGCAGCCGCTCACCGTCAATCCAGCTATCACGAGCACTCTGTGACGGGGCGCACAAGACCTGCTCCGCGCCTCTGTAGTTGAANCAGTCCCACAATTAGGGGAGTCTTCTGTCGCTTTGATGGGGAGGTCCACACCTTCCCAAAAGAACGTGCTGCTCATGCAGAAGTCGACTGTTTGAACGTCGATGAGGAAATCATCACAAATTTTTCCCTAACTTTTTAAGCACTTGGTTGTGGTAAATTGTGAGCGCAGATCCAGTGATTTGCGCCGTGTTGCTAAGTTGAAGAATAGTTGGAAAAGAAGCATATGGGCAAGGTCGTGAACATCCAACCTTAAGCTGTTGTGGAGAATTTCGTCAGGCTGGAATCCGTGAGACAGTCATTTTGAAAAGCAGAAATCAAAGTAGGAGGCGCAGTTCATTGACTCACGTCAGGCACGAAATGCAACGCCCCAATCTTGAGGATTTCACACTCTATCGTGAAGGGCAGTAGTGTGCGTCATGCAGCAGTGTAACTGTATAAGCTGCTATACCTGCAACAGAGCTTTCTTCGCCACTGGATGCTGAGAGCCTCGCTGCCTCCACTAGCGACTTGATCCGAGCAGCCTCATCTGGCATTTAGCAAGAATTTAGGCCAAAGAGCGTTGAGTTAAAATTGCAGAACGTACGCTCCTGTTTTTCGGCTTCGGCTAGCAACAATGCAGCTTGTTTCATGTTATACCTAAATGTTGCACGCATCTGAAGATACCATTCCAGAATATTTATTTCCTTCTTCTCACTGTCGAAGCACTGAGTCTTCAGTTGTGCTTGCCGTAGCTCCAGATTCTGGAAGCAGTTCGGAATCGCTACCTCTGCTGCCTGATTGTGACAATGCCCTGCGCATAAAACCAATCATGCCCTTTACTCAAGCAGAACCCCCTCACGGCGAGCAGCTGCCATTGACTGGGCTGCTAGTTCTCGTTTTCGTCGAGCGAGCAACACCAGCCTGTCGTAGCGGTCTGTATTCAAAACCTAAGGGTGCATGTGAAAAGTACAATTCAGCTGTCAATGCAAATAAATTAACCTCAAACTGAGCTCGTAGGTCATCGTGCAGATCAGCTGTCACATCATCCGCTGCTTTGGCCTGCACAGAGAGGAACCTAGCGGCAGCTGAAGCTGCCTTCGGAATCGAAGAAAGTCATTCACAATCAAGAAGCTTTCACTTGAAGGTTGCCTACAGCCTGTGGCTTCATCCCCAAGGCGAATAGTTCCATGATTCCTCTTGGAAATCCAACATCAACGTCTACTGCTGCACAAAGTTGCAGCATTGGGTACCAGGCCCACGGCACCAATCTAAGCATGGTTTTAGATGCTTGGCTGCTGGCCGTACACTGCTCCAGCTACGTCGAAAACGTGAGCTCCAGCTGGCCCACACTTATAGAACGCTTTCAAGGATATGAGCGCACTCCCTTCTATTCCCAAGTGGACGTCAGAGCTGCAGTTGACCGAGTGGCAGTCGGCTGTTCTCCGGCGTCGGCTAGTCGATGGGTCGAGCAAAAAGGAAGAAATTAGTCGTCAATGTGGTGCATGACAATCCACACGATGAACCTCACGCATTTAAGTCTATCAACCTTGAGAAAACAAAATGAGCATTATTGGTGCACGTCACTGACGCGGTTGAAACTCGCAGCGTCTTCGTACACCCGAACGTGCTCAAGCGGATACGTCCTGGGCTAAGCAAATAATTCATAATTGAGAATCTTGAACGAATCGATAATCACACGGAATATGTGATCCAACGACGCTGAAGTGCTCGTCTGTAAACCACTCAACCCAGAGATTTCATTTGTTCTTTCATTCATGGAGACGACAACATCCGCGCGATGCTCTGAACAGATCAACCGCCGCACAATTTAGGACACTCTCATGGACTACGCGGGGAACAAGTATCCGCTCACGATGGAATTAAAAGTCCGTACTACCAAGATGAATTAGAGGAAAAGCGCGTGATGCTGAGGAGAGCGTTTGCTCACTAGAACCAACCCTACGACTAACCTGGAACTCGTATAACTGCCATGCGCACGCGTACATGATCAGGGGACCCAGCCCCTTTTTTTCTCACNCAAAGAAGAGATAAAGATTCCCAGGCCTCACCAAGTCATCTCGTTCACGAAAAACCACCGAACAGCTATGCGCTATGTATACCTTTGCAAGGAGTGTCCGATGGAAAGTAAGGAAACGCCGGGTGACATGGCGGCTTCCACTCTGAAAACTAGACAGGGGAAACTCCCTTACTGTCCAGTCATTGGAGATTCTCCCTTCGGTGAAGTCGATGATTCCACAATTCGTGACGACAACGCAGAATTTGCTTCCATGAGGTCGTTGAAAAAGAACCTGTTACGATCCACAGATGCGCAAACAGACTTGTCAATAAGTCATACGAAGGCACTTGTTCAACAGAGAGAAAGAAAGCAGAGAGTGGGCTTTCTGCTCGTCCATACCACTGCCATGCTACCTTTCACGCAGTGGGCAAACCGGTTGGCGCACTCTGCAGCACTCGCATCTGGTACATGTTGATATTCCAAGATTTCGATGATCACACTTATGCTCCCATCGTCGTTAACAAAGGCTTCTTGCTGATCAGGAACGACCATGATTTTGCTGCAAATCGAAAAGCACGCAATATATGGGGTCATAAAAGTACCAGCCAGACACAATTTCCGGCGGATCCCCAAATACATGCATACCTGCGTGTGGCAGTTGTTTTGTAGCCACGTCAGTTAACGTTGCCACACGGATACCCAGAAGTAGAGTAAACTCAGAAGGAGAATACAGACGGCATAAGTTTACCTCATGTCGTCCAAAGAATCGGGAATTTCGCAGGCCATTGCACCGCCAAAAAGGGCGCGAGACCGAAAGTTTGGCGCAGGAACGGACATCTCTGCCGTGCCACACGCTCCATAAAGCATCAAATGCGGCAATTTGCGGTAGTAAGCAGGACGTTGAATTCGGAGATTGCTATCCACCTAACCAAGCAGATTCGTCGGACGCGGGAAAGTTGCATTCTTCGGTGAAAGCGCAGAGGTGTACTGCACGGTCACGCAAGGATACTGCACAACCACGACATTACATAGCAATAACAACCTAGAAAAGACACGAACTTCCTCCTCTACGAAGGAAGACTTCACGCGGGAGCCTGATGCAGCCTGTGAGCATGCCCGAATACGTTATGATCGCGCACGCCGTGCATGAACTGTCCGGCACTCCTATAAAATCAAAATTCGAATTCTAAACAAGAAATACAGCACAAAAACTGGCTGTGCGAGGAGCGCATTATAACTCGCTACTTCCAAGAAGTTGTCGACGAGCAACACTGGTTGGCTTTTAGGGCTGGCGAGCATTCGGCATGAAACGGGTTTACTGAAAACCCTGCATTGGCTGCCTTCTAAGCTTATGCCAGCTTGTAGGATGACCTTCTTGAAGTTAGTGAATGCATTTTTTACTTGCGTGCAGGCGGCCTCCTGACGGCCGAGCAACTTTTCTGTGTCAGACCAAAGCATGCCTGCCTATGCGCGCTTACGGGGCTGCACTGTACTAGGAGTTACAGCAGGCTGCGCTAAAGCTTATGAAATACCGCATCCTCTCCGCAGGAACCGCAGCTGTAGTATGCTCTTTCCGTTGGAACGTGTAGTTCTACTTGCACGCAGGTTGGATACAGGAGCCCCGGTAAGTAATGTAGCAGGAGTTAGCGCTAAAGCTTTCACCCGGCTTTGGCACATCGCGTGTAAACGCTTGCAAGCGTTGTACAAGTACGTTCAGAGGTAAAGCATGCAGCAAAAGAAGCTTTGCTGAAGCTTCCTTACGTGCACGCGTGGGGCTGGCTTGTACTACCAGCCGCAGCGGGGTGCGCTCCAACCCCATTTCTGGCTGTCTCCTCCTCGCAACACCTAGGCCCTGAACCCAATGCCCAGGATGCTTAGNAATCATCAATTGTCTACAATATTAGTGCACACATCAGAAGGGGGGATTGGTACACTATTGTGGAGTTGTACTGCAGCACGAGGTGCATCAAGAAGAACTGCAGTTCACCAGAAACTGGCTCCTCTCATGTCCCGGTGTCTGCGCGAAGTTGGTTATCTGGATCCCTATTTCCGTGCAGGCTCGCTACTGAAGGCAACATAAGTGCTTTACAATTGTTTGTAGTAATAGCGCATGCACCAAAAAGGTATTGCTTGTGCATCAATGTGGGTTTGCCTTGTAGCACGAGTTGCAGTGAGGTGCAGTGAAACTCATGTCAGGCCACTTACTTGCTCACCTCCGGCCCCACGCCCGTGCGCCGCCAGCCCCTGGCCACTTGCGGATAGAGGTCATCTGCCCTTTAAAAGCACTTATCTTGAGTATTTTGAGTCTTTTGCACATCGCGACGGTCCTCGATTAGCACTTTCGTTAAATCTCTGCAACAGACCCAGCATCCCAAACAATTGTGCTGGTGTGCTCAAATTGCCCGTCCTCTGGCGGAGACGTTGGAGCCGGAGTTGGTCCATTTGTGGAACAGACATTTTATGCCATTTGGATCCACTGAAGCTCGCGAATTCCATCTGATAAGATCGAACACTCTCGTTACACGTGGTAGAAACGCATGGTTTGGCAGTGCAGGTAGGGCAGCGAAAGCAGCACCAACACCTAGGCGCCCCACTGCATATCACCGAAAAGTAACGAAGGCGCTCTGCGCGAGAAAGCCTCTCGCCGTTTTCCATAGAATATGCATCCAAAAATCAGTCACTTCTCCCACGTAGTGGAAGCTGATTAGGGTGTGTCCAGCGGCAGGAAGGCGAGCAACGGCTAGGCGCGCTGTTGCATTGAAAGAAGCGCAGTATCCGCTTACCAGCCAGCAACAGATACCCTTACAGCGGAAAAAATTCGCCTTGAAGACATCCCTCGACACCCGATATTAAATGGACGCCGCTAGGCGGCTCCAGTGGAGAAGTTTCTTGCCGCTCAGGAAATATACTCTCGTCTTCAGAATGCACCTGACGAGGTACACTTGCTCTTGGAATTAACTTTATTGGAGGGGGCCAAGGCAACAGTCCCAATTTTCCGGAGCACACACGCATTATGAAGGCTTTCGGAGACAGGCTGTCATGGACGTTTATCAACAGGCCGGCAGCGGAACCGCCTAAGGTAGAATTAAGGTAATGTAAACAAGGGAAACAGTCAAGCGCGACGGTCAATAGAGTTTTACACCCAGATACCTGCCCCTGGTGAACAGCATTCCAACAATTAACTCGAAGCTCCTAGATCAATGATTCTTAGCAGGATTGTCCGCTGGAGAGAGGCAGCGGGTCATGGGCTAGACAGCGCCCTTGTTCGTATTAGCTTAACCAAAGCGGGAAAAGGGTGACAGTCGTCGAGATGGTGGAGTACCGATGCGTTCGACAGAAAACGCGACACTCCCACAGCCCTAGCTGCCCTAGCTGCGAAGAAAAAAACCTTCAAGAATGACCCAGATATAAGGCCCATGGATTTGAGGGCTATCAGTGCCAGCCACTCCCATAAGAGGAAAGAAGCGACACCAGCACTCAGAAGGCCAGGGCAACATGCGTCACATAACTCAAGATCGCAGGCTCGTGAACGGAATTAAAGAACTGGAAAGGAAATGATTTGAACGTGCTTAGACGAACAAACAAAGCGATCAAGAAGACGCCATGGCCATCCTGAATGCGGCGTACTGATGGGATATTGCACCCAACCTGTTTAGAACCGCATTGTGATAGTCCCCTCGCTAATCAAAGTGATATAACTGGTTTTATGCCCCTAAACATCATCAGGTTTTGTCTCACAATTCCACTTGATCATTGCCTTTAACTGATTTGTAGAAAGGAGCTGTTTCCACCTTTCCTCAGTGCCGCATGCGCAGTGGTGTTGTTGGCTGCCACAATGACCACTTCTGCACTGCACCCGTATTATTCCCCATAAATTACTTTAACTAAACGTGTTTGTAATTTCAAATGTGTTTGGCGACATGTTTTTTTGACGCCACAGTAGCATCCCTCACGACAATCCACCATGTGTAGTGCTCGGGACTGGTTCGCCCTAAAGCGTTGCTGTCTTNAGGCTCGTCGCGCTTATCTTTTGTCAGTTATTCCATTTTCCTCTAATCCATCTACGTCTGCCCGATTATTTCCTTCTTTCTATTGTATTTCGTCTGACAGGTGGGTTGATTTTCGTGCTGCGCAGAACATGCGGGGGCTGAAGCTGTGGCAGCCGCAACTGAATATCCCCACTGAATGAACTCTCCCGCTTACCTAAGCTCGTATTACTGGTCAGTATTTAGTAGCCAAATGAATGCAGGCGGCGAAGCATATTTAATATCTGGACCCGTGGCGAGGGGTGCAACCTACCTGCTTTTTGATCAGTGAAGCGTCTGAGATTATGCTCCTCCAACGGCAGATTGGGGACGATAATCGGGTGAACACGTAGGCGTCGACTGTTGAATGCAAGTTAAACCACAAGCATGGAGAGCATTACGATGGTATGAAAATTTTGCGGTGGGCCAGTTCATCACCGCTAGATATTCGACGGGCGACTCAGTAGATGGAGTGTATGCAGCCGCTAGAAGACACTCTTGACGCCTAGCTGCCTGGGAAGCAATGGAAGTGTACTTTGCTCAGCTCACATAACAGTACTTGCATCCCTTTTATTCAGAGTACTGGAGGCAGCTTCTGAAGTAGAAGGGAGCGATGATACTCCAACGCAGTGGAGAGGCGCTGCC
>NW_013570901.1:0-7075 GCF_000499745.2 Eimeria mitis | reverse complement strand
ATTCGGCCATTGCTGCTTCTCCTGTCCAATCGCGCAGCAGTTCAAAAGTCACTCACGCTACCACCTTACTACCCTTACTTCATCCACGGTTTCTCTCACGTTCTGCATTTCTAACGGAACTAGTCAAGAAGGACAAACAACTTATTTAGGAAGAAAGCGAAGAGGAGGCCTTCCACAGGCTCATCAGGATCCTGGTATTCTGTCCAATGTTCGTTCTCACTGATATCGGAGAACCCATTCTTCCTATATACTTGCGTTGGTGCTTTCTCAGGAAGCTGACAAATGAAGAAAACACAAAATGATACCTTGCTTTTTACACCGCTCCAGTGAAAGAGTGCCGAAGTTTCCGGCATATTAAAATTCAGCTTTGCGCAGTCCTTAGATATGAGTTATACAACAGGACGTTATATGTAACCGAGACCCCTAACAGACAGCTTGCAACACTGTGGTAACGAAAGATATGCTCGGTTGTTCGGACGCATGATGAGCCTTAAGAAAATGTTTCAAGAACTCGACAATTAATTGCTCACGAGTTGTAGCACCACACTATAGACGGCAATATCCTGCTGCATCACCAGGAGCCTCTAAAACGCGGGTTGTACGTCCTGTCCTGTTCCGTTGGGAAGTTTTGAGCAAAGTACACGACTAATTGCATGAGAAACTTATGGACCGCTCATAACGCTAACATGCCTTTCTGATTGGCCAAGTCTTCTCCTGTCGTATGTTCTCCCAGCGTCACTTTTTCTGGGAAACTGGCATTTATTGTTTCCATGCTCCCTATATCCAGGCCATGCTTTGAAGCCTTTTTCTTGCACCGCAGCAGGTTCTGTGAAGGAGACGTTCTTACCGTCGTTACGTCTATACGCCGTCATCTGAGCGCGTTCCACCTTGCCCCTTTTCAACTAGCTCTCTCTCCGCTGTCCAGAAGGCTACGGATTGTTTGTAGAGCCAGCAGAAAATCAAGCCATTGACTATAGCTGCAGAAGCCTGAAGAGTCATTTGTTCGTCATTAGTTGCTGTGAATAGCATTATCCACCGTCAAAGCAAGTAATTTAAGAAACGACTGACTTGGAAGGTTTTGCCCCTAGCTACGGGTTGCAGCATTCTTTTAATGCTAACAACAAAAAACAACTGCAGCAAAATATTATAACCTGGAAGACTGACTAAGGCAACGGGTTGCTTCTTCCNCCCACCAAAGCCTGCCTCTGCCGCAAGCCTACCAAAGCCACCAACATGTTTGTCAGGGCATCCCATCCTTTGGTTTTGCTAAATAGATTCATTCAATTAGGATGAAATTTACACTCATACCTGCCGGCTTGGGGCTGCATCTACCGGGGCTGTAATCCTGCACCTCTAAAGCCCCAGAAAGGCGCATCTCACGATCACCATCCTCATCACTTCCTTGCAAGTGATATGCGCTTATGATGTTCGTATTTTAGTTGAAGATGTAGAACACTACCTACATCGAGTGACATTCTCGAGAAGATCCTCCAACTCTTACGTATAAACTATGCATCTGGTGTTGCGAACTACTCTCTCAAAGGCACGGATTTACTTCCATCGCAGATACGATGAGCAAAGCTGCGCAAAACACGAGTACGAATGTATTATTGTCTGTTCTCAAAACCGAATCTGGCGCAGGGACCCCACCAGACTCAGCCACAAACAGCTGTCAACTCTTTAATGTTGCGACTGATTTCACTGAAGTTAGTTGCGCAGATTCAACAGGTGCAGAACGATACGAAAGAACATGGCTACGTGATCCTATAAGTTGCCGTCTAGGCAATTTAAATGATAGAGCACAACCGGATGACGGAGACGACTCTCCAGCAAATCTGCTACAAAGCCCTCCTCGTTTTGCACAGCAGCTGGACGCCCAGGTTGAGGCGCTTGTGCTTAGTAATTCAGCGGCCAAACCTGCCTATGACACCGAAGTGCTTCTGCGCCGTCTCCTTGCTACTGTATTTGGGCAAGCAGCGGCCGCAAACACAATTGCTAAACAGTATGCCCGTGCGACAAATCTCATTAGGGTGGAAGTGTGTTCAGCGCTTGGTCGTTGCCATGCCCAGTGCAATCGGCTTCGGCATTCACGACAGGCCTATATTTCCTCTCTTCGCCGCTTGAATACGATTCAAAAAACGACGCTAGTTCATCAGCAACCTTGTGTGTTTTGCAAAGGTAGTCTACTTAAAGATCTTGTGGAATTCGAGAGGCTAAGGAGCACCGCAAAACGCCTACACGACTCACGTCACCTCATTGAATCGTTAAAACTAAATAAGCAGCAAGAAGCCTGCAGGAAAGCCTCAGGTCAAAGAATAGCCGCGAATTCGAATGCTTTGGAGAAGTATTTCTTGGCTGAGAAGGCGGCGCTCCAGTTGCTTCATGTCCGCTCCTTTTCTCGGTTCCCCCCGATCTCCCTGCTTGCAGCTCAGATACATATATCTTTCACGTTTCAGTACTCTAAGACAGAATATGCTGCCTCTATGGCTTCTTTCTGCACGTGCATAGCCTGTGCTGCTCCTTCCCACTGAACTGATTGACTTTGGTGGCTGCAGGCATCCCGGTTGCTGAATGTACAAGAGACCCTAGCGGTTTTGCATCAAAGTTGTCCCGTGGAAGCGTATGCAGCAAGGAAAATATTACGGCGGGTTGAAGAGGAAATACCAGATGAGATGAGGCTATGTGCTGAGGAAAGCACTAGAGAAGAGTGTGAACGGCAGCATGGTAACGCAGAGGCTGTGAAGCCGCCTACCAGATCTGCATTTACTGCGGAATCCTGTGACAGCAGCGTCTGCGTGGTAAGGTGCCCTAAATATGCCATGAAGCGAAGAAGGGTCGCGCAGAACAAACCTGGTTGTGCAATCTGCGTAAACGTTTTTGATTACTGCGCCATATTGCGTGCAGGCTTCACTGGTGCGGCTTTTCCATCTAGAGAACAGACTTTCCAGGAAATTCAGCGCGGATACCAAAAGGCTTCTACATCTGGCGCGCCTTGCGCGTAACTTTGCCGATGCACTCCAACATCTTGAGCAGTTCTTAGATAGTGTGCTTGGCCCACTGTGGCGCGCCAGTTACACGGATGGTACAAACGATTCATGCCAATATATGTGGGAAGGGGACTGCATTGAACAGAGTACTGTGTTTTTGGAAAAATGCAGTGATGCTAGCAAGGATTCGGTGAGATTGACATTAGAGTGCCCACGCAGGGGTCAACGGCATTGCCAGGCGGTGGCGCAGTCTCGTCTCAGCATGATAGGGGTGGCATTTTTCAATGGGGCGCTCCGTCGAACGCAACGGAGCTCTCCGAGTTCGGTGACTTTTTCTTCTTGCCTGCGTAGTTTGAAGTCATCAAGCGCAGAGCATTCTTCTGATGTTTCTGAAGCGTTGATGTCCTCCCTAGGGGACGCCCGAACCGGAGTAGGCACGGCACAAGTTGCCCTTCACCCGAGCTCTTGCGGTGCTATTTATCACCTACAATCTGCAGACGAAGCCTACAGAGACTCGAGAGTGCGTATTCGTTTACTCTGAAGTGCAAATAGCTCTAAAGACGCAGAAGGCGTTTATTTTCTCTCTGAAACCAAACGCCACACAGGGGGTGTTACTGTGAAGGGTTTCGGAGGCGATGCTTAGTCCGACGGGAATAAGGCTTTGCTGAATGGATAAAAGGGAATGCTCGTGTATTTTTTCTTGTTCACACTGTGCTGTTTGCATGCTCTTAATGCAGAGCCCAGCAGACGTAGTAGCTGACAAAGGTCAAGACCTCCCACTGCCTTCCAGCGACAGCAAGAAGGCAGCATTCAGCCCACGAGAACTACCAAGCTGCCATGAACCAGAAATCCAGAACGGCGAGCCGCTTCTACGGAGAGTAACAGGGATTATTGGATGTGCAGATCGTTATACGAATACCCACTGCCAGCTCGAAAAAGGTGGTACTCGGCGTGGACTACCTGGCACAGTTGGGGAATTACACAAGCCGGCTCCCCATGCTCTAAACTATCTCTGTAGTAAAACTGGCGATACACCGACTGTGCAAAATCTCCACGGAATCCCTGACTTCGAAGCGAGACCAGAGTCTCCTTCCCTGGAATGCAAAACATCTGACGACTCTGAAGCTTCTTCTGGAAGAGCCCGTTTTGAGCGTGCTGGGAATACTTCACAACAGTCTGTTTGGCATAGAAGACGGAGTTTCATATCGTTGCTGAAGACTACAAAAGAAAAGCTAGGCTCCGCTTCAGATGAGATCTTCAACAGATATTATGGTAACAAAAAGTCTGTTCATTCCGCGTCCTCACAAGGCTCGTGGAAGACCAGTTCAACATTCGTAGAACTGCCTATCCGTCTAGCAAGTAGTCGAAGCGATCGCCATCCCCATCATCGTCGTTCTAGAACTCGAAATGGGCTTCAAAATCTCATTGAAAGCGTCGGAAAAAGATCCTGTCGACGACTTGTGCGTCAATGGGTAACCATGAAGGGACGCGAGCCTCGAACACCACGAGATAGCGGCAGGGGTCTCTGGAAACATCGGTGTGAAACGCTTTACTCGCACAAAATCCTTCCTGCGAGTCCGCTTGAAAGTGAAAAAAACGGAGTGAAGCAATGACAGTGAACACACCTGGAGAATAAAAAGCTCAGTCCTCTTAAGGGGCGTACGAACATAATTGTTTTCACGGTGCACCTGCTGCAGGACTTGCTGCAGAACCCTATGGACATTTGAAAATATCGTGAAACTGTTTGGTGCCGTTAAATTAGAAGGACGGCCGCTTAGTCCTGCTGCGCTGAAGTGGAGCTTCTGGTTGATCATCCGCTTCATGTTTCCCAGCGTGTTGCGTCCGTATGTATTGAGCCAGCTTGCGTTATGCGTTTCAACTTCTCTCGGACCCAGTTCTTGTAACTCAATCCGCAGAAGAAATCAAATATGGCCACCTTGTTAAANACCTTGTTAAATAAGACGTACAGAGTACAGAGCCGCAAGCACCGGGAGAGAGTACGGTCTCTGCTCTCGTTCGACTGTCAGCCTTCTGGTGGTGCGCGGTGGTCATGCTATGATTGACGTAATGTTCCATCATGAATAGGGGGCAGACTGGGCTAATACACTTTGGATCTCTCTCAGTAGTGATGATGCTGGGGCATTCAGAAAGCTTCCACTTGTAGGCGTGCTGGTTTCCCTCTCCCCTGCTCAACGAAAGCTTGAAAAAAGAGCTAATCGATCATTTTTGCTGAGCCTGTCCATGACCATATTAATGCAAGACCACCCTCTTGCTGGTGGTCACATCCATACGAAACCTATCATGATGCCTGTCCAGGTCTATCCAGGGATCTAAAGGGTGTCCAGTGATACTCCGGTGATTACCGGACAATTATCTGTGGGCTCCACTCAGATAACTGTTCAGATCCAGTTTGGGAGTCCGAACACTCTACAAAAGCTCGCATTTGAAAACGCCCCGTGGCTTGGGCCCTAGCACTCTGGAGAAGGGAGGAGATATTCCTTGGCTACGGGAAGCATCCTAGGCCACCACCGGGGCCTCGTGACCCGCTCTGCTGTCGCGTTAAGCCCACCCCACCATGGGTCGCTAAAGCATAACCATTCGTTTCGCATCACGTCTGTACAAAGCAAGGCTTGAACGCGTAATTGGCGGACTCTACTCCCCTCGTCATGCAACAAGATATACATGTTCATGCTGCGGCGCTGTATCCTCCGTTGTTGAGCTTGGCAGGCGCGTGCCTTTCGAGGGAGTATGGTGNGTTCATGCTGCGGCGCTGTATCCTCCGTTGTTGAGCTTGGCAGGCGCGTGCCTTTCGAGGGAGTATGGTGAGCTCGATTTGCAAAGGAAACAGGAGTCATCGGCGAATAAACTGCAAAACAAAGTGGCTGGTCTGCAGGGTACCGGACGAGTGCTTCAGTGGCCGCCTTCTGATACTCTTGGTAGACTTGACTGTGAAGTCCTATTATGTAAGCAAAGATACCCAACAGTGCCTTCATTATTGTAGTCTTTAAAAGCCCCCTGTAGATGCTTACATACTTCTTCCCAGCCCGTATTGAATCCAAATCCATCATCCATGTACACGATATCCTCCGTACGAGGAAGAAGACAACCGAGAAACGTTGTAAATGAGGCTGTTAACGCATAATCGGGGCATTACCAGGTAACGAAGCCATACTCCCCACCACACGTCTCCACATTATGCGACATCAAGCATCGAACCCACACAGAGATAGCTCTAGGATACTCACGCGGTAAAAAAACCACACATTGATTCATCCAAAGGAAGACTGCAACCACTCTCCTGATGGCTGTGAAACGTTGGGGGGCTACAGCGGAACGTTCACCCCTACATTATCACGAGTGACCCGCTCCCTAGCCAAAATACGATTAGCCCAAGCTTAGACACAAGCATTGGACCTCGAGGGACACTGGAAACCGTGCCTTCCGGACCTGTAAGGACCGATGCGAGCTGCGATGACGCCAAAGACTTGCGGTAAACGTTCCCCTACGGCAGCTGACCTCCCTTCCCTGTTTCCAGGCATCCTGGGCGTTCAGCTGAGGGCCCGCGGTTAAAAGGGGAGAAGAGAGTNCTCCCTTCCCTGTTTCCAGGCATCCTGGGCGTTCAGCTGAGGGCCCGCGGTTAAAAGGGGAGAAGAGAGTCTAACAGGAATTCCAGTGCACCTCGCTGCAGCTGGCGATTCAAGCCAGTCTCGCGTGTTAGCACAGGGAGGCTTCAACGGAGCTTCCTTTACTGCATGCTTTGCCTCTGCAGACACTTATCGAACATTTGTGTTCGCTTGCAGGCGGCCTATCAAGGCCAATGTGAACGTTTCTGTGCTGACAGGCGGACCATGCTACAGAGACCGCATGGAAGGTGGGGGGCTGCTCACCCTGTAGTTCCCAGCACTTCAGTGTTGAGCCAGAAGAACACATCGAGCTCACGCATATAGTATAGCCTGAAAGCTCTACTGTCCCAATAAAAGCAAATCGAAGAGGGAAACCTTACTCCATGATGGTTCCGGCATGCATAATAGGCCTGGGGTGCTGCGTCTGTGCCCAGGGCTGGCAGTGACAGACGGCACCGAGCTCAC
>NW_013570900.1:7317-7978 GCF_000499745.2 Eimeria mitis | reverse complement strand
CAGCAGGGACGCCCCATGCAACGTACTGTATCATTTCGCAGCACTTATTTCACCTTGAGCTATATTCGCTTTCCCTGGTTCAAAAAAATTCAACCTGCTGATAAGAATGAACGCAGCCTTTGTCAGAGGTAGGGGACCTACACGCCTGAGCGTCGTGCGTCACGCAGTTTATGTAATCCTGTCGACGGCAACAGGGAGCTGAATAGATGTCTGACTCGCGCGGTGCTTTTGCGCGAGACGTATGCACTTACAGGCAAATTGATCTGATCCGCGCGGTTATGGGCGCCGTTGCATATCAGGAATTGTGATGGCAGGCATAGGTGCCTATGCGCATGCGTCCAAATGTATACACTGTGAGCAGCGGCGACGCGTTCTGCTTTACCCGCGCGGTTTGCTGTCTATCCAGGAACCGTGTAATTCCCCAGTCTGGCTGGGATATATTGAACGGAGCTGAGCCATGCCAATTGGATCAGTTTCACACATTGAAAGACGAGGCCGATGTCAAGACCCCCGAATCAGACGGGCTTCTAGGGCAACAGAAAACCTCCTCTGCATTCCAACCGCCATTGGAATATGCGTAGTCGTGCGAACCACGGCAGATGCTTTGTTTCGTTGAGGGGCTGAACCCCGTTTTGCAGTCGGGGCTAGAGGACCGGGAACC
>NW_013570900.1:6385-7218 GCF_000499745.2 Eimeria mitis | reverse complement strand
TTGCGTTCGACTAGAGTCTGGACGTTAGTTGGTCATGCGGCGAGTTGCGAAGGTGAGATATCCCGATTTGCGTTTTGCCGCGCATTCCGCCCGTTCAGGAAGTGCGTACTTCGCACGCTTGGCTGGGTGACGTTGAACTGAACAAAGCCTGGGAGATGGGCGAGCTTGGTGCATGGGGAAATGCGGCTGATGCTGGTTGTCCTCTATGCGGAAGGTTTGCACGGGAGCTGGAAGGCTTCTGCACTCTTCAACAGTCATTGGAATATGCTCAGACGTGTGCAGAATCTGGATGGGAAGGTGGCGCCGCGTTGAGGATGCGATGGCCGCTTTGGAGTCGAGGCTAGAGAACCGGGAACCTCAGGCGGTGGGGAGAGTTGCTGTTCAGGCTGTTCAGGCTGTGATGGACTCGAATGGAATGAGTTGCAAGGCCGGTTGAGAAGGCTGAGCGTTGACTCCTTGGCGTGCGAGTAGAGTTTCAAGTGCGTTGGTCATGCGGCCAGTGGGGGAAGTGGGATTGTCCGGTTCGAATTTGGCTGCGCTTGCTGGCGGTTCATGAAGTGTGTAGTTCGGCAGCTTGTTTGGGTGACATTGGAACGAGTCGTGGGATGTGGAGCAGTTTCATGCATTGAGAGGTGCGGCTGATGTTGGGTGGTCTCAATGCGGCAGGTTTGCACGGCAACTGGAGAGCTGCTGCACCCCTCAACAGGCATTCGAATATGCGTAGTGGTGCGGAGCATGGAGAGGGAGATGTTTTGCTTCGTTGAAGAGCTGAAGCCCGTTTTGTAGTCGGGGCTAGAGAACCGGGACCGCCGGGCGGTTGGGCGAGTCGCTGC
>NW_013570900.1:6097-6237 GCF_000499745.2 Eimeria mitis | reverse complement strand
AAGGTGAGATATCCCGATTTGAATTTTGCCGCGGATTCCGCCCGTTCAGGAAGTGCGTACTTCGCACGATTGGCTGGGTGACGTTGAACTGAGCAAAGCCTGGGAGATGGGCGAGTTTGATGCATGGGGAAATGCCGCTT
>NW_013570900.1:5506-5997 GCF_000499745.2 Eimeria mitis | reverse complement strand
GGATGGAAGGGTGTCGCCGCGTTGAGGATGTGATTGTCGCTTTGCCGTCGGGGCTAGAGAACCGGGAACCCCGGGCGGTTGGGAGAGTTGCTGTTGTGGCTTTACTCGTGAACGACTCGACTGAAATGAACTGCAAGGCCGGTTGAAAAGGCTGAGCATTGACTCCTTGGCGTGCGAGTAGAGTTTCAAGTGCGTTGGTCATGCGGCCAGTGGGGAAGTAGGATTGTCCGGTTCGACTTTGGCTGCGCTTGCTGGCGGTTCATGAAGTGTGTAGTTTGGAAGCTTGTTTGGGTGACATTGGAACGAGTGGTGGGATGTGGGCGCGCTTCGTGCATGGGGAAATGCGGCTGATGTTGGGTGGCCTCAATGCGGAAGGTTTGCACTGCAACTGGAGAGCTGCTGCACCCCTCAACAGGCATTCGAATATGCGTAGTGGTGCGGAGCATGGAGAGGGAGATGTTTTGCTTCGTTGAAGCGCTGAAGCCCGTTTG
>NW_013570900.1:4144-5493 GCF_000499745.2 Eimeria mitis | reverse complement strand
TGTGGCTTTATGCGTGATAGACTCGAATGAAATGAACTGGAAGGCCGGTTGAGAGGGCTGAGCATTGACATGTTTGCGTTCGACTAGAGTCTGGAAGTTAGTTGGTCATGCGGCGAGTTGCAAAGGTGAGATATCCCGATTTGAATTTTGCCGCGGATTCCGCCTGTTCAGGAAGTGCGTACTTCGCAAGCTTTGCTGGGTGACGTTGAACTGAACAAAGCCTGGGAGATGGGCGAGCTTGGTGCATGGGGAAATGCCGCTGATGCTGGTTGTCCTCTATGCGGAAGGTTTGCACGGGAGCTGGAAGGCTGGTGCACTGTTCAGCAGGCATTGGAATATGCTCAGACGTGTGCAGCATCTGGATGGAAGGGTGTCGCCACGTTGAGGATGTGATGGTCGCTTTGCAGTCGGGGCTAGAGAACCGGGAACCTCAGGCGGTTGGGAGAGTTGCTGTTCAGCCTGTACGCGTGAACGACTCGACTGAAATGAACTGCAAGGCAGGTTGAGAAGGCTGAGCATTGACTCCTTGGCGTGCGAGTAGAGTTTTAAGTGCGTTGGTCATGCGGCCAGTGAGGGAAGTGGGATTGTCCGGTTCGAATTTGGCTGCGCTTGCTGGCAGTTCATGAGGTGTGTAGTTTGGAAGCTTGTTTGGGTGACACTGGATCGAGTGGTGGGATGTGGGGCAGTTTCATGCATTGAGAAGTGCGGCTGATGTTGGGTGGTCTCAATGCGGCAGGTTTGCACGGCAACTGGAGAGCTGCTGCACCCCTCAACAGGCATTCGAATATGCGTAGTGGTGCGGAGCATGGAGAGGGAGATGTTTTGCTTCGTTGAAGAGCTGAAGCCCGTTTTGTAGTCGGGGCTAGAGAACCGGGACCGCCGGGCGGTTGGGCGAGTCGCTGTTGTGGCTTTATGCGTGATATACTCGAATGAAATGAACTGGAAGGCCGGTCGAGAGGGCTGAGCATTGACACTTTGGCGTTCGACTAGAGTCTGGAAGTTAGTTGGTCATGCGGTGAGGTGCGAAGGTGAGATATCCCGATTTGAATTTTGCCGCGGATTCCGCCCGTTCAGGAAGTGCGTACTTCGCACGCTTTGCTGGGTGACGTTGAACTGAGCAAAGCCTGGGAGATGGGCGAGCTTGGTGCATGGGGAAATGCGGCTGATGCTGGTTGTCCTCTATGCGGAAGGTTTGCACGGCAACTGGAAGGCTGCTGCACTGTTCAGCAGGCATTGGAATATGCTCAGACGTGTGCAGCATCTGGATGGAAGGGTGTCGCCGCGTTGAGGATGTGATTGTCGCTTTGCCGTCGGGGCTAGAGAACCGGGAACCTCTGGCGGTTGGTAGA
>NW_013570900.1:3798-4076 GCF_000499745.2 Eimeria mitis | reverse complement strand
GAAGGCTGAGCATTGACTCCTTGGCGTGCGAGTAGAGTTTTAAGTGCGTTGGTCATGCGGCCAGTGGGGGCAGTGGGATTGTCCGGTTCGACTTTGGCTGCGCTTGCTGGCGGTTCATGAAGCGCGTAGTTCGGCAGCTTGTTTGGGTGACATTGGAACGAGTCGTAGCATGTGGACGCGCTTCATGCATGGGGAAATGCGGCTGATGTTGGGTGGTCTCAATGCGGCAGGTTTGCACGGAAACTGGAGAGCTGCTGCACCGCTCAACAGGCATTCGC
>NW_013570900.1:3249-3698 GCF_000499745.2 Eimeria mitis | reverse complement strand
GGCTGAGCATTGACTCCTTGGCGTGCGAGTAGAGTTTTAAGTGCGCTGGTCATGCGGCCAGTTGGGGAATTGGGATTGTCCGGTTCGAATTTGGCTGCGCTTGCTGGCGGTTCATGAAGTGTGTAGTTCGGAAGTTTGTTTGGGTGACATTGAATCGAGTCGTGGGATATGGGGCAGTTTCATGCATTGAGAGGTGCGGCTGATGTTGGGTGGCCTCGATGCGGCAGGTTTGCACGGCAACTGGAGAGCTGCTGCACCGCTCAACAGGCATTCGAATATGCGTAGTGGTGCGGAGCATGGAGAGGGAGATGTTTTGCTTCGTTGAAGAGCTGAAGCCCGTTTTGCAGTCGGGGCTAGAGAACGGGGAACCTCAGGCGGCCGGGCGAGTTGCTGTTGTGGCCTTATGCGTGATAGACACGAATGAAATGAACTGCAAGGCCGGTTGAGAG
>NW_013570900.1:3081-3149 GCF_000499745.2 Eimeria mitis | reverse complement strand
GGTTGGGAGAGTTGCTGTTGTGGCTTTATGCGTGATAGACGAGAATGAAATGAACTGCAAGGCCGGTT
>NW_013570900.1:2675-2740 GCF_000499745.2 Eimeria mitis | reverse complement strand
GGAACCTCTGGCGGTTGGGAGAGTCGCTGTTGAAGCTGTACGCGTGAACGACTCGAAGGAAGTGA
>NW_013570900.1:2504-2575 GCF_000499745.2 Eimeria mitis | reverse complement strand
ATTGACTCCTTGGCGTGCGACTAGAGTTTTAAGTGCGTTGGTCATGCGGCCAGTGGGGGAAGTGGGATTGC
>NW_013570900.1:2165-2252 GCF_000499745.2 Eimeria mitis | reverse complement strand
TGAAGCCCGTTTTGCAGTCGGGATTAGAGAACGGGGAACCTCAGGCGGTTGGGAGAGTTGCTGTTGTGGCCTTATGCGTGATAGACC
>NW_013570900.1:1853-1930 GCF_000499745.2 Eimeria mitis | reverse complement strand
TGCATGAGGAAATGCCGCTGATGCTGGTTGTCCTCTATGCGGAAGGTTTGCACGGGAGCTGGAAGGCTGCTGCACTG
>NW_013570900.1:476-1681 GCF_000499745.2 Eimeria mitis | reverse complement strand
GGCCGGTTGAGAAGGCTGAGCACTGACTCCTTGGCGTGCGAGTAGAGTTTTAAGTGCGTTGGTCATGCGGAGAGTTGCGAAGGTGGGATATACCGATTTGAATTTTGCCGCGCATTCCGCCAGTTCGGGAAGTGCGTACTTCGCAAGCTTTGCTGGGTGACGTTGAACCGAGCAAAGCCTGGGAGATGGGCGAGCTTGATGCATGGGGAAATGCTGCTGATGCTGGTTGTCCTCTATGCGGAAGGTTTGCACGGCAACTGTAAGGCTGCTGCACTGTTCAGCAGGCATTGGAATATGCTCAGACGTGTGCAGCATGTGGATGGAAGGGTGTCGCCGCGTTGAGAATGTGATGGTCGCTTTGCAGTCGGGGCTAGAGAACCGGGAACCTCTGGCGGTGGGGAGAGTCGCTGCTGAAGCTGTACGCGTGAACGACTCGAATGAAATGAACTGCAAGGCCGGTTGAGAAGGCTGAGCATTGACTCCTTGGCGTGCGACTAGAGTTTTAAGTGCGTTGGTCATGCGGCCAGTGGGGGAAGTGGGATTGTCCAGTTCGACTTTGGCTGCGCTTGCTGGCGGTTCATGAAGCGCGTAGTTCGCCAGCTTGTTTGGGTGACATTGGAACGTGTCGTGGGATGTGGTCGCGCTTCATGCATGGGGAAATGCGGCTGATGTTGGGTGGCCTCAATGCGGAAGGTTTGCACGGCAACTGGAGAGCTCCTGCACCGCTCAACAGGCATTCGAATATGCGTAGTGGTGCGGAGCATGGAGAGGGAGATGTTTTGCTTCGTTGAAGAGCTGAAGCCCGTTTTGCAGTCGGGATTAGAGAACGGGGAACCTCAGGCGGTTGGGAGAGTTGCTGTTGTGGCTTTATGCGTGATAGACGCGAATGAAATGAACTGCAAGGCCGGTCGAAAAGGCTGAGTATTGACACTTTGGCGTGCGACTAGAGTCTGGAAGTTAGTTGGTCATGCGGTGAGCTGTGAAGGTGAAATATCCCGATTTGAATTTTGCCGCGGATTCCGCCCGTTCAGGAAGTGCGTACTTNTGGGCGAGCTTGGTGGATGGGGAAATGCCGCTGATGCTGGTTGTCCTCTATTCGGAAGGTTTGCACGGCAACTGTAAGGCTGCTGCACTGTTCAACAGGCATTGGAATATGCTCAGACGTGTGCGGCATGTGGATGGAAGGGTGTCGCCGCGTTGAGGAT
>NW_013570900.1:0-141 GCF_000499745.2 Eimeria mitis | reverse complement strand
GAAGGTTTGCACGGCAGCTGGAAAGCTGCAGCACCTTTCAACAGGCATTGGAATATGCTCAGACGTGTGCGGCATGTGGATGGAAGGGTGTCGCCGCGTTGAGGATGTGATGGTCGCTTTGCAGTCGGGGCTAGAGAACCG
>NW_013570899.1:8764-9063 GCF_000499745.2 Eimeria mitis | reverse complement strand
AATAATAATAAACACTAACAAAGGCAAGCCCCACAACATGCATGCACACTGCATGCAGCTTGCATGCAGCATGCATGCATGCAGCCTGCATGCAGCATGCATGCAGCATGCATGCATGCATGCAGCCTGCATGCATGCAGGCTGCACGCGAGAGCAGTATCCGGGCTGCATGCAACATTCATCTGAGTTGCATGCATGCAGCATGCATGCAGCATGCATGCAGCATGCATGCATGCTGCATGCAGCTTGCATGCAGCCCCACACACAGTTCACGTTGCATGCATGCTGCATGCAAGCTG
>NW_013570899.1:7887-8664 GCF_000499745.2 Eimeria mitis | reverse complement strand
GTAATAATAATAAACACTAACAAAGGCAAGCCCCACAACATGCATGCACACTGCATGCAGCTTGCATGCATGCAGCATGCATGCAGCCTGCATGCAGCATGCATGCAGCATGCATGCAGCATGCATGCATGCATGCAGCCTGCATGCATGCAGGCTGCACGCGAGAGCAGTATCCGGGCTGCATGCAACATTCATCTGAGTTGCATGCGGGGCTGCATGCATGCAGCATGCATGCAGTCTGCATGCAGGTTGCATGCAGCCCCACACACAGTTCACGTTGCATGCATGCTGCATGCAAGCTGCATGCAGCATGCATGCGTGCAGCATGCATGCAGGCTGCATGCAGGTGCAGCACGAGGCAGCGATGTTTGGGGCTGGTATTTGTTTATATGAGGGACTGTATTTAATTATATTTGTTTTATATTTTTTTTTTGTTGTTCCTTATTATTTATTATTTTTTTTTTCTTGTTTTTAGGGTTTAGGGTTCTATCATCTATCTATTTATTTTTATTTTATTTTTATTGTTTTTGTTTTATTATATTTCTTCTGTGCATGCAGATAAAGGGAAGAAGTGCATGCACTCTCTGATGCAGTTATACTTGCATGCATGTTGTCTTTATGCTGAGTTTAGGGTTTAGGGTTTAGGGTTTAGGGTTTAGGGTTTAGGGTTTAGGGTTTAGGGTTTGTGTATGCATTTCAAGTAAACGGTAGACACATATTGTATCATTCTTTTTATTTCCCCCCTAGGGTTTAGGGTTTAGGGTTTAGGGTTTAGGG
>NW_013570899.1:7352-7787 GCF_000499745.2 Eimeria mitis | reverse complement strand
GGTTTAGGGTTTAGGGTTTAGGGTTTAGGGTTTAGGGTTTAGGGTTTAGGGTTTAGGGTTTGTGTATGCAATCAAGGAAACGGTAGACACATATTGTATCATTCTTTTTATTTCCCCCCTAGGGTTTAGGGTTTAGGGTTTAGGGTTATTATTATGTTGGGTTTAGGGTTTAGGGTTTTGCTGAGTTCAGGGCCTAGGGTTTAGGGTTTAGGGTTTAGGGTTTAGGGTTTAGGGTTTTTGTGGTGTATGCAAGTAAAGTGTAGACACAGACTGTATTGTTATTTCTCTCTCATCAGCCTGCATGCATGCAAAAAGAAACAGAAAAAACACAATCATAAAATGCATGCAGCAGATACACTGCAGCAGAGAGTGAATTCCTTATACGAGCAGCAGCAGCAGCAGCAGCAACAGCAACAGCAGCAGCAGCAGCAACAG
>NW_013570899.1:5928-6498 GCF_000499745.2 Eimeria mitis | reverse complement strand
CCCCCCCCGCCCCCCCCGACCATGCAGGTGCACGAGGCATGAAGGCGCAGAGAGCGGGGTGAGCTAACAGGGGTGTTTCTGCGGCGAATAAGAGCTCAAATTAATGGAAATATAAAAAAAATAAATAAAAAAAATTAAAATATAAAAAATTTGCGTCAAAACGATCCAAAATAAAGAGAAAATAAAACAAAAAAACACGAGCACCGCCACACACCCCTCCTCTCCTGTTCACCGTGCAGCACGAGTCATTCGAGCTGCAGTGTAAGGTTTATTTTTTTTCTTCTTTTTATTTATAAATTAAATAAAATAAAATAAATTAAAAAGAAATATAATTCATCAAAAAAAACAACTGCTGCGTGCAGAAGACGCAGCAACACTACCACGCCGGTGAGCAGCTGGGGTGTATGTACACCTCAGCATACACCGCGGCGGGGGCCAGGGAGAGCTTCTGTTTTGTTGCTGCATTATATCTTTTTTTTTTGTTTTTTTTGTTGAGATTCTTTATTAAAATGTCCGAAATAATCTATAAAAAAGCTTATGTTGCTTGTGGGGGAGCAGCAGGAGCAGCAA
>NW_013570899.1:5623-5828 GCF_000499745.2 Eimeria mitis | reverse complement strand
TAAAACACGTTGAGGTGTATGATTGACATTGCAGCTTCTTTGCTGTTGCCTGTGCTGCAGCTGCTGCTGCTGCTGCTGCTGCTGCTCTGGCTGCAACTCGTGTGCCTCCTGTTCCTCCGACTCCAACTACTGCTGCTGCTGCTGCTGCTGCTGCTGCTGCTGCTCTACCCTAGGCCTGTGCCTCTCATTCAGGTGTATATACACC
>NW_013570899.1:5319-5523 GCF_000499745.2 Eimeria mitis | reverse complement strand
AAATAATCTATAAAAAAGCTTATGTTGCTTGTGGGGGAGCAGCAGGAGCAGCAACAGCAGCAGCAGCAGCTCATGTTGCAGTACCAGCGTAGACAGCAGCATTTGTTTTTGTTTCTTTCTCTTCTCTGAGCCAGCAGCAAACACCGTGCAGCAGCAGCAGCAGCAGCAGCAGCAGCGGCGGCAGCAAGAGCAGCAGCAGCAGCA
>NW_013570899.1:5151-5219 GCF_000499745.2 Eimeria mitis | reverse complement strand
CTTTATATATTTATATAAAACACGTTGAGGTGTATGATTGACATTGCAGCTTCTTTGCTGTTGCCTGT
>NW_013570899.1:2618-3595 GCF_000499745.2 Eimeria mitis | reverse complement strand
AGCAGCAGCAGCAGCAGCAGCAGCAGCAGCAGCAGCAGCAGCAGCAGCAGCAGCAGCAGCAGCAGATATAACAAAGCTAAAAGAACAGCTTATAGAAATCGTGGCTGCTGCTGTTTTGTCTGTCCCTTAGAAGGAGACACAGCAGACGTTGATGCGGGAATAGCAACCCCAGCAGCAGCAGCAGCAGCAGCAGCAGCAGCAGCAGCAGCAGCAGCAGCAGCAGCAACGCCAGCAGCAGCAGCAACGCCAGCAGCTAGGAGCAGCAACCAAAGACAGCGGATGACGCCCACGCACTTGCAGCCGCCTTCTCCTACCCTGGGTACATCGAAGCTAACTCAGATGCAGCAGCAGCAGCAGCAGCAGCAGCAGCAACAGCAGCAGCAGCAGCAGCAGCAGCAGCAGCAGAAAGGTGGAGCAGCAGCAGATGAGCAGCAGCTGCTGCTGCCAATCCCCGCAAGGCGTTCTCTTCCTTTCCTGCAGTCATCCCATTGCGGCTGGCCTAGACAGGTCCCGCTGCTGCAGCAGCAGCAGCAGCAGCAGCAGCAACAGCAGCAGCAGCAGCAGCAGCAGCAAGAGACAGCAGCAGCAGATGATGTCGTCAACACCCCCGGGTCTCCGACCAGAGGCATAGCGAAGCATGTCTCCTTTGGAAGCCCCCTTGTCGTCCAGGTAGCAGCAGCAGCAGCAGCAGCAGCAGCAGTAGCAGCAGCAGCAGCAGCAGCAGCAGCAGCAGCAGTAGCAGCAGCAGCAGCATGTATAGAGTAAACCATTGTGATATCCTGCAGACATCACCAGCTAGCCACACTGTGGTTTTGAACAGCACAGCAGCTGCAGCAGCAACTGCAGCAGCAGCAACTGCAGCAGCAGCAGCAGCAGCAGCAGCAGCAGCAGCAGCACATGCATGCGTATGTCTTTGTGTGTTCAGGTGTATGAGTATGCTTCCCCTGAAGGGTCTGGGGCGATGAGCAGCAGCAGCA
>NW_013570899.1:1920-2141 GCF_000499745.2 Eimeria mitis | reverse complement strand
CAGCAGCAGCAGCAGCAGCAGCAGCAGCAGCAGCAGCAGCAACAGCAGCAGCAGCTGCAGCAGCAGCAGCAGCAGCAGTTTGGTGTGTCTGCGCCTTCGTTGTTTACACCCTGCACCAGCTCCGACGTATCCCCAATGGCGTCAAACGAAGAGCAGCAGCAGCAGCAGCAGCAGCAGCAACAACTGCAGCAACAACTGCAGCAACAACTGCAGCAACAGCT
>NW_013570899.1:1762-1842 GCF_000499745.2 Eimeria mitis | reverse complement strand
CGGCCTCTGGCTCCCCCCGCAGTCTGCGCCGTCACAGGGATTGGTCTCCCCCTCCAGCTGCTGCTGCTGCAGCGCAGCAT
>NW_013570899.1:1346-1662 GCF_000499745.2 Eimeria mitis | reverse complement strand
GCAGCAGCAGCAGCAACAGCAGCAGCAGCAGCAGCAGCAGCAACAGGTACTTTTGTCTTTGCCGGCCTCTGGCTCCCCCCGCAGTCTGCGCCGTCACAGGGATTGGTCTCCCCCTCCAGCTGCTGCTGCTGCTGCAGCGCAGCAGCAGCAGCAGCAGCAGCAGCAGCAACCACAGCAGGATGATAGAAGGAAGGCTCGCCTTCCCCCGTGGGCAACCAGCAGCAGCAGCAGCAGCAGCAGCAGCAGCAGCAGCGAGAGCTGCGTATACGACGGCGCCAGCAGCCCGGACTGCCTCACATACAGGCATGCAGATCGT
>NW_013570899.1:535-1088 GCF_000499745.2 Eimeria mitis | reverse complement strand
TAGAAGGAAGGCTCGCCTTCCCCCGTGGGCAACCAGCAGCAGCAGCAGCAGCAGCA
Source organism: Eimeria mitis (assembly GCF_000499745.2). Lineage (NCBI taxonomy): Eukaryota > Apicomplexa > Conoidasida > Eucoccidiorida > Eimeriidae > Eimeria > Eimeria mitis. The sequence continues at coordinate 1,032 of NW_013570899.1, read as the reverse complement.
GCAGCAGCAGCAGCAGCAGCAGCGAGAGCTGCGTATACGACGGCGGCAGCAGCCCAGACTGCCTCACATACAGGCATGCAGATCGTGCAGCAGCAGCAGCAGCAGCAGCAGCAGCAGCAGCAGCAGCAGGAACAGCTGCTGGTGCTGCTAATGGTAAGGTTCTGACATATGCAGAGCGGCTCGCAGCAGCAGCAGCAGCAGCTACTGCAGCGGCAGCAACTGCTGCTGCTGCTGCTGTGAATCCTGCTCCTCCTGATTCGCCAGCAGCAGCAACCGCACCAGCAGCAGCAGCAGCAGCTGATGGTGCTGATGATGGTGCTGCTGCTGCCACTACAGCAACTGCAGCAGCAGCAGCAGCAGGAGCAGCAACAGCAGCAACAGCAGGGAGCAGCAAGCAGCATAGCAGCAGCAGCAGCAGCAATATGCACATGCAGCAGCAGGAGCAGCAGCAGCAGCAGCAGCAGCAGCCACAGTATGCTTCTAAAGCAGCAACATCA
>NW_013570899.1:0-435 GCF_000499745.2 Eimeria mitis | reverse complement strand
GTGCTGCTAATGGTAAGGTTCTGACATATGCAGAGCGGCTCGCAGCAGCAGCAGCAGCAGCTACTGCAGCAGCAGCAACTGCTGCTGCTGCTGCTGCTGTGAATCCTGCTCCTCCTGATTCGCCAGCAGCAGCAACAGCACCAGCAGCAGCAGCAGCAGCAGCAGCTGATGGTGCTGATGATGGTGCTGCTGCTGCCACTACAGCAACTGCAGCAGCAGCAGCAGAAGCAGCAACAGCAGCAACAGAAGGGAGCAGCAAGCAGCATAGCAGCAGCAGCAGCAGCAATATGCACATGCAGCAGCAGCAGCAGCAGCAGCAGCAGCAGCAGCAGCAGCCACAGTATGCTTCTAAAGCAGCAACATCCTCTGCAGCAGCAGTAGCAGCAGCAGCAGCAGCGCAAGAAGCAGCAGCAGCAGCAGCAGCAGCAGCAGCAG
>NW_013570898.1:7580-7803 GCF_000499745.2 Eimeria mitis | reverse complement strand
TATATATATATATATAAACATATATATATATATATATATACATATACATGTGTACACCCGCAGGAGAACGTAATAGAGGTACCTCGCGTGGCGATCGTAGAAAAAGAAAAAGAAATAAAAAAAGTTTTTTATCGAGAAAAAATAGTGGAGACACCCCACATTATAAAAAAAGAAAAAATTGTACAGACACCCAAATATATTATACAGGTTTGTCTTTGTCTTT
>NW_013570898.1:7298-7552 GCF_000499745.2 Eimeria mitis | reverse complement strand
TCTTTGGATTTATTTTTTTTTTTTCGTTGTCTTTGGATTTATTTTTTTTTTTTCTCCTTGTCTTTGTCTTTGTCTTTGTTTCTGCTTTTTTTGTTTTGTTGCTGCTTTTTTTTTTCTTTGTTCTACTGTCTCCTTTTTTTTGTTTTTAGTTTTGTTTCTCCTTTTTTTCTTTCTTATACTGTCTCCTTTCTTTGTCTTTGTGTCTCCTTTTATTTTATTTTATTTTACTTTATTTTATTTTACTTTATGTAAAT
>NW_013570898.1:6986-7271 GCF_000499745.2 Eimeria mitis | reverse complement strand
TTTTTTTTTTTTTTTTTTTTTTTTTTTTTTTTTTTTTTTTTTTTTTTTTTTTTTTTTTTTTTTAAACAAGAGAAACCCTAGACATCCATATCCGTACATCTCTATAAAAGTAAAAAAATAAATATATAATAAAATAAATAAAAATATGTAAAAATATAAATATAAAATAAAATAAATAAATATATATAAGATATAAATATAAAATAAAACAAATAAATATATGTAAAAGTATAAATATAAAATAAAATAAATAAATAAATGTAAAAATATAAATATAAATATAAA
>NW_013570898.1:2358-3472 GCF_000499745.2 Eimeria mitis | reverse complement strand
GCAGCTGCAGCAGCAGCTGCTCCTGCTGCAGCAGCAGTAGCTGCTGCTCCTGCTGCAGCAGCAGCAGCAGAATTGCTTCGAATTTTTAAATGCGGGGTCTGTTGGGGTGTCTCCACAGCAGACATTTATTTGCTGCTGCTGCTGCTGTTCTTGCTGCAGCAGCTTTTGCTGCTGCTGCTGCTGCTGCTGCTGCAGCAGCAGCAGCAGCAACTCGTTGAAATGTTTTAGTGTTTTATTTGGGTTTAGAGACAAATGAATAAATGCAAGCAGCAGCAGCAGCAGCAGCAGCAGCAGCAGCAGCAGCAGCAAAGATAAAGAACAAAACAGAGAGAAGAGAGACACACAGCACATAGAGGAGACAGATAGAGATAGAAGGAGACAGATAGAGACAAAAGGAGACAGATAGAGGTAAAAGGAGACAGATAGAGATATAAAAGGAGACAGATAGGGGTAGATGGAGACACATAGAAAAAGGAGACAGAAGAAGAAAAAGGAGACAGAAAAAGAAGAATGGAGACAGAACAAAAGGAAAAAGGAGACAGAAGAAAAGGAAAAAGGAGACAGAAGAAAAGGAGACAAAAGAAAAAGAAAAGGAGACAGAAAAAGAAAAAAAGGAGACAGAAAAAGAAAAAAAGGAGACAGATGAAAAGGAGACAGAAGAGAAGGTGATTTAACCAAGACGCATAACTTCTGGTGTCTCCGTGTCGTTCCTTCTCCTTCTCTCTGCTGCTTCTCCTCCTGCCCGGCTGTATCTGCAGCAGCAGCAGCAGCAGCAGCAGCAGCAGCAGCAGCAGCAGCAGCAACAGCACAATGTGGAAGAAAGAGAGAGATTTCTGCTGTAAAAGAAAAAATATATAAACGTAAATTTAAGTGTCTCCTTTCTGTCTCCTTTCTGTCTCCTTTCTGTCTCCCTTTGTCTCATTTCTGTCTCCTTTCTGTCTCCTTTCTGTATCCTTTTGTCTCTGTTTTGTCTCCTTTTGTTTTCTTTATTATTTCTATGGTTTGTTACATACTAGGAGAGGACAATAAATAGACACAAAAGGAAGAAAGGAGACAAAAAAAAAAAAAAAAAAAAAAAAAAAAAAAAAAAAAAAAAAAAAAAAAAAAAAAAAAA
>NW_013570898.1:1076-2339 GCF_000499745.2 Eimeria mitis | reverse complement strand
GGTCCATCTGCTGCTGCTGCAGCAGATGGTGCTGCTGCTGCTGCTGCTGCTGCTGCTGCTGCTGCTGCTGTGCATGCGGCAGCGCAGAGCGGGGCTGCGCCCGGGGGGGAGGGGCCCGCTCAGGTGAAGGCCTAAAGAAAAAGGAGACAGATAAAAAGGAGGCAGATAAAAATATAAAAGGAGACAGATAAAAAATATAAAAGGAGACAGATAAAAAGGAGACAGATAAAAAATATGAAAGGAGACAGATAAATAGAAGGAGACAGATAGAAAGGAGACAGATAAAAAGGAGACATATAAAAATGATGAAAGGAGACAGATAGATAAAAGGAGACAGAGACATAGGAGGAGACAGATAAATAGGAGACAGATAAAAAGGAGACAGAGAAAAGGAGGCGGTTAAGATAAAAATGAGACACTTAAAAATGGAGACAGGTGGATGAAAGAGGAGGGATAGACAAAAGGAGACAGATAGAGACAGATAGAAAAAAGGAGACAGATAAATAGAAGGAGACAGGTAAACAGAAGGAGACAGATAAATAGAAGGAGAAAAGGAGATGGATAGAGAAAGAGGGGACAAAAGGAGACAAAAAAGGAGACAGGTAAAAGGAGACAAAAGAAAAGAAATAAACGGAGACACATAAAAAAATAAATGAAAAAGGAGACAGAGAGAGACAAACAAAAGGAGACACAAAAGCAAAAGAAAACAAATAAAAAGAGAAGAGACAAAAAAAAACAAAAAAAAAGGAGACAGAACACCCCACATACGCTGCAGGAGGAGACAAAACCCTAAACCCTAAACCCTAAACCCTAAAAAAAGAGAGATAAACCCTAAACCCTAAACCCTAAACCCTAAACACCACAACCAAACAACCCCAAACCCTAAACCCTAAACCCCAAACCCTAAACCCCAAACCCTAAACCCTAAACCCCAAACCCTAAACCCTAAACCCTAAACCCTAAACCCTAGAAAGGCTTACACATGGCGAGAGGTTGTCATCTTGAGAGATAGAGCGCTTTTATAAGAAGTGGGGCGGCGAGCATAATCCTAAACACCAAAACCCTAAACCCTAAACCCTAAACCCTAAACCCTAAACCCTAAAAAAACCTTAACACTGGCAGGGTGAGAGAGAGATTATGGTGTATAATGCGTTTATAAAAAAAAATAAAAAAAAATAGAGAAAGGGAGATAAAAAAACAAAAAAATAAAAAAAAATAAAAAGGAGACAAAAAAGAAAAAGAAGACACCCCACACCATAGACA
>NW_013570897.1:5028-7990 GCF_000499745.2 Eimeria mitis | reverse complement strand
GAAGCCTTCACTCGTACGCGGTAACCGAAACTGTGCAAAGCGTAATACACACTACAGTATGGTTCCCGTATACGTCTCGCGTGCACCCATACCACTGTTCTGTAGGCATAAAACAGGGTTCATGCACATTTCCGATTCACAATCAGGCAAGCTGTCAATGACCGACTTGCCTTCATCAGCCTCATAGGGGTGTAGCTATACTCTAGTGTCGTGCACACCTCGTCGTTATCACCTTGACGTATCCAGTACTAGCAGGACGGAAACCCTAACATGTAAACGCTTTCTTGGCGGACTTCAAAGGTATGCTAGATGCATCAGATCCGGAAACTGATGCTGTGCTGTCGATTTTTTTCTACAGTTCATATGGAAAGCAGCGATGTCCTTTCACTCCTCTTCAATCGTTAGAAGAAAACTGCGCCACTCCAACCATTTCCCAGCGACCGACAACTGCGTTGCGCAGAACCTTTATTATGAAGCGCTTGCGGCTCGAACACACCAACAAGCAGACTGGGAGCACGTTGCTTTCTAGTGGCCCGGAGACCTATGATTCATGGCTATCTTACTTGAGTCCGGGAGTCACACAAGCGGAGATCTGCAATGACCTGAAATGCTAAACAACTCTCTTCCGGCATGCTGGGAACAACCCTAAACACAAAAGCCGTGGAAATTGTTTCTGTACCAAATGTTTTGCCGTGACTAGGGTAAAAAGCATTGACGCACGTTATAGCTCCAACTACACAGAAGCAGCTTATTCTTTACAACGGGGGGCATGCGCAGCAACGCTCTTCTCCACCCAGCACTTCCTCTGTGATTTGAGCTAGTGGCCAGCCTTCCTGGCTTGCGGATGCCTGATAGTGGGTGTGCGCAGCTTGCAGTCTTCTATTTCAATAGCCGTTATATCCAACTGAAAATTCCCACTAACAGATAAGCCATAAACTGCTCCTCTTCCGCGGTACAAAGAATACTGCGGCATTAAAGCAAACACCAACCTGCGTATGTGTTCAGAAGTCAAGCCGGCAAAGTTACAGGGAAGAAAGTGTACAACCAGCTTGTAGCTCCGTTTTCTTCTTTCAACCCCTCAACACACTGTCTGGAAGAGCGAACATCCGAATGCTGCACGTTCGCAATACAGAAGTAAACATTGCATTGTGCCACTAGAGCAAGATACTGCCACCTGAATACTGCCAAATCCATCCCACAGGGCAGAATGCTGTGCAGGATAGGACCAAAAGTCACATGACAGCTTCTCTACGCATTGGTCGGTACAGCAATCGCTACGCTGTGCATCTATATAAATGCAAACTGAACAAAAAGTTAATACAGCGGTCATTTTAGCTGCTTTCAGTAGGGCTTCCTACCGCGCCGCAGACAACATCGCCAGTACGTCAGCAATGACTGCCTGCACACAAGAACCGAAAATGCCGTCGTGGTGTTGGGCCAACTATATTTCTGAACATCTTGGACGGGGGCAGGACGCGGCGCACAAGTGGCATATGTGAGCCTCCGAAGGCGAAGGGAGTCGCCCCAGACTCTCGGCGCTCGAGAAAAAAGTGTTTTCATAGGCTCCACGAAAAAACAGAACCATCACAACTCAACACGGAAAGGCTCGATGTCGTTCCACTTCGGTTAGAATCAAACGTTGTGCACTCCACCAACTCGCCAGCGAGCGGCAACTGCGTTGCGTAGAACCTGTATATATTGTGAAGGGCTTGTTGCCGGAAAAGATCAACAAGCGGTTGGAGCGGGAGCTGCTTTTTAGCGGCCCGGATAGCTATAATTCATGGCCGCCTTAGTCGGGTCCAGGATTCACACAAGCGCAGATGTGCAACGACCTGAAATGCTAAGCAACTCCCGGCATGCTGCCAAACCTCTTAAACACAACAGCTGTGGAAAATGTCCTTGCCACAAAGGCTTGCCGCAAGTAAGCGTAAAAATCTCGACACAGACTATAGTCGCTATAACACCAATGCGGCTTCCTGTTTACAAATGAGGGCATGTGTGCCAGCGCGCTTCTCCGCGGAAACATTTCGTTTGTGATTTGAGCTAGTGACTGGCGTTCCTGCGTTCCAGACGCATGTTGCTTTGTGGGCACAGCCTGAATCCTCAATTTCAATGCTCATATCTAACGGGAAACGTATACTGATGGATAATTCATAAACTGCTACTCTACCGCGATACCAAGCGTATTTCCGCATTCAAGCAAGAAGCGAACCATGCATATGTTCAGATGTTAACTGTCTACCCGAGCAAGCAAAACAAGATATAACGGATATTTGTGTGTGTTTTCCTTATACAGTTCTCTAGCTCACTCCCTGGCATAGCGCACAGGTCGTTCGGTGGGCACCGCAAGTGAGTAAATGGGTTGCAATGTGGATAATGCCCCCACATTGCAGCCACTGCGCAAGTCAGCAACAGAAAACAGACTGCACCTTTAGCAAACTCGCCCGCATAAAAGGCGATTTGATCGAGCTTAATACAGCATGCTGCCTATGCCGAATGTGCAGCGAAAGACGTTAAGCGTGGTCAGCTCAAGCAATGTCGGACTCCCCGCAGGTACAGCGCCAACCGAGGTGTCAACAGCGGACGGATTACTAATGAACCGTAGTGTGGAATTAAGTACAGTCTCCTTCGATTGCCCTCAAAAGCACAACGGTGCAACGAGAATTTAGCATCGCAGTTTGTACCTCCGTCTCGCTCAAGGAAACAATGCGCCTACCTAAAAACAGCCAAAGGCAGCAAAGCATGCTCCCACTGACCCTTAGTCGTATCTGGATACTGACGCCGCCTCATTCGTTGCGAAGCTGGACGCTCGATGCGGCGAACAATGCAAGGTGTAACCGCAGCTTGTAGTGGATGATACACAACTGGCATCCTAGGCGCTAGAAGAACAAATGCTGAAACACACGTGTCCCACAAAGTAAATTTCAGTTAGGCACCGCATTCTGACGACGTGACGAGGCAC
>NW_013570897.1:4616-4928 GCF_000499745.2 Eimeria mitis | reverse complement strand
TCAATAGCCGTTATATCCAACTGAAAATTCCCACTAACAGATAAGCCATAAACTGCTCCTCTTCCGCGGTGCAAAGAATACTGCGGCATTAAAGCAAACACCAACCTGCGTGTGTGTTCAGACGTCAAACCGAGACAGTGACAAAGAAGAAAGAGCACAACCAGCATTTAGCTCCATTTTCTTCTTCCAACCCCACGACACACTATCTGAAAAATGTGCATGCTCAGTCGAGTGGGCTTTGCAGAGTCAGTGAATATGTTGGAGCGAGAATAGTGCGCCCGTATTGCACAAGGCACCAACAATAACAGCGAA
>NW_013570897.1:3728-4516 GCF_000499745.2 Eimeria mitis | reverse complement strand
ATGTGCATGCTCAGTCGAGTGGGCATTGCAGAGTCAGTGAATATGTTGGAGCGAGAATAGTGCGCCCGTATTGCGCAAGGCACCAACAATAACAGCGAGTTCCAGATGCGCACTTCGCAAACAGGCAAGCGAAAAACGCAATAACATCAAACATAACAGCGCACACAGGAAGGCGAGCAACGCGATCAGCCCAGAGCGAAGGAAGGAATAGCGTACAGGCCAGTGTATCCGGCAAAAGCTGTCGCGGACACCCACTAAGCACACGGCCAAGCTAGATAGATACCAATCGCAGACGGAATACTAATGGACCGCAGTGTAAAGTTAAACGCGGTCTTATTCGTTCACCCTCGAACGCATCACGATGCCACGGAAACGCAGCACTGCATTGAGTTCCTTCATGCAGAGCAAGGATACAATGCGCCTACTTGAACACAGCCAAAGGCGGCAGAGTCATGCTCCCACTGACCGTCAGTCGTATTTGGATACTGACGCCGCCTCATTCGTTGCGAAGCTGGACGCTCGATGCGGCGAACAATGCAAGGTGTAACCGCAGCTTATAGTGGATGATACACAACTCGATTGCTAGGCAATAGGCGAATAACTGCTGATACACGCTTTTCTCACGACGTAAACTTCAGTTAGGCACCGCATTCTGACGACGTGACGAGGCAAGCCAAAGAAACGAAAACGAACGCGGAACGACAGAAGCAAAGACGATTTTCTGCCGACGAAACGATGAGCAACGAGCGTAACAACAACGGACCTGCAGCAACAGTTAGAGGAGCGGC
>NW_013570897.1:830-3628 GCF_000499745.2 Eimeria mitis | reverse complement strand
ACAGAAGCAAAGACGATTTTCTGCCGACGAAACGATGAGCAACGAGCGTAACAACAACGGACCTGCAGCAGCAGTTAGAGGATCAGTGCAGACTTACTGTCTGAAACATAGATACACATCGACGCGTGCAGCTAGGGGCTTAATGCGCAGTACACATTTCCATATAGGTGAGTTAAGCAAATAACATTACCGGTTCTAACTGTGTTTGCTCCTTAGCAGCTAGAGGCGTATCCACTGTCAACAGTAACAACGTTGGAGTCAGGCAGCTCGCCTTGAAAAACGCCGACGTTGAAGAATGCCGCAATCGCCGTCACCTACAGACGACAATTCCGGGAATGCCTGTATTGGCGCCCCACAACGTGCTCTGTATAATATGCCTAGACCTTTGCATACAATTTGGTAAGGGGGAACAACTGTATGCTGCTACTGAAAACCCATGCTGTACCACGAGAATATCTTGCTCGTGAAGGCTCACAACAGCACGGCCAAATCGCCTGTAGGCATCTCGCGCGATGCTCTAGCAAGACGACGACGCCACTGAGCCACCAAACCAAAGTAGTTACCACCAAGTTCAACCGCCTCTCCGTCCAAAAGGAGCAGGGCGTTTCATGCGGTGGCGTGAATAAGTGAGTGAAGGGTGGTGTGTGAGTCTTCCTCTCTGGGATCGACAACTCCATTTCACACAACCCAGGACGCGCAGAGACCACCGTACACACAAGAAAATATTTCGAACTGTTTGGTAAGAGAAATGAAGCAGTCAAGACGCGTCCCGTTCTATTCCGGAACACAACATGGACATGCACCTCCTCCAACGGGGTACTCTAAGAAGCCTTCACTCGTACGCGGTAACCGAAACTGTGCAAAGCGTAATACACACTACAGTATGGTTCCCGTACACGTTTCGCGTGCACCCATACCACTGTTCTGTAGGCATAAAACAGGGTTCATGCACATTTACATTCAGGCAGGCTGTCAATGACCGGCTTGCCTTCAACGTCTGCACTATCGTTTCATCCATACCTTGTCCTTATTGCATTGTAAGATTCGATACAGGCAAGACAGAACTCCCTACGGAAAAGTGTTTCATAATCGAATTCCTGAAGTGTGATACACGCACACAGGATAGACACTGATGTTTCGGTGTCCCCAATATGCCAACATTAGCGTTGTGATGCCTTGCCGTTGGGGCGACGCAGAGAACCACGATTAGGCTCCGCAAGCCAGCATGCAGTCAGTCGTGCACTCCTGCAGGAGTGTCTTCTCTCTCCATGCTCTAATGTCAAGTGCACGGTGCATAGTACAGTGGTATGCCGCAGACGCATCCCTTTCATTCCCAGCCAATTGCCCATTGTCATCACGAACCGCAGTCCTTGTGCTTGAGTATGTCAGTGACGCACTCTCTAAAATATCAGTGCGTACGTGATACGCCGAGCGAACACCTGTTTGTTCTCAAGCGATGAGTAACGGGGCATGCATTTGCATGCCCACCGAAACTAAACCTGGTGCCAGAATGCTTAATGCCACTACCGTCAGTCAAAAAGAAACAGGCTGCCCTGCGTCACCTTCCTCTGCAAATGCTACCCACAGACGCGACAATGCGACATGTTCACCTCCGTTATCATTGCAGATTCCTCACCACCCCCGAACAAGCGAATTCTAGCCAGCTCACGAGCCAGCACAAGCTGTGCAAATCGCTTAGCAGTGTTAGTACGCTGGAACGCAGCAATAACGTATATTGGGCATTTTTCACGATGCACAGAAAGAAGCCCTCCTTAACCCTAAGGCCAAATGGAACCTTCCCTGACAACCACCGTCAAGCAACTGGCGTCATTCGTGACTAAGACAGTACCCCTCAAAGCTCCACAGTGTCGTGTACCCCCTAAACGTGAATCCAACTGTGCTTCACGGAGCTGCCTCTGATTGCTCAGAAACAACTAGACCAGCAGACAAGCTGCAGGAAAAGCAACCAGCAATTGTGCTTTGCCATACAATATGCCTGCATGAGCCCGCAACATGCAGTCGCTGCAAACAAACACAAATTCATCTTATCCTGTTCGCTACACGACCACGTCCATATTGTCGCCTGAAAAGCAAACCTGAGTGCAAGTAGTCTAGTACCGCGTCTTCTGCACAGATTCCACAAAGTATTTGGTACGCACGCGAACGTAGTCATTAAGGGTAGGTTGCATACTAATGCGCAGAGCTGTCAGGAAAAATCTCTGTACGACGTTCAAAACGAGAAGAAAAGCGACGAGTCGGTTGACCCAATGCGTCGAGCATGCTCTTCAGACGGTGTTAAGAACTACTGAAAAAATAAAATGGCACACCGCAGACAGGCCTGCCGCAGAGCTGTCGCCTCTAACGCCAACGGCGCATATGGCTTACCCCACAAGCCCATTTACACGGTCGCCAACATTTCACAATCGGCGAAGCAGACGATGAGTCCCACCCGTCAAGAAAATGATCCATAACATTATAAATGGGTAGGTCCTTCCCTCTCAGACCTTCTCATGTTCAAACGACGCAGATCATAAAATCAGCTCCGGCTTCTTCTATAGCCATGATTACTTGCGGCAAACAGAACCACCAGCACTTGGCACTGAATGTTCGTTTTTAACCCTGCTGCATACGCATCCTTGTGCTACCATAATTAGAGAAAAGCAGGCACTAGCTACTTGTGAGCGGGATTTTCAGTAGCGTGATTAACGCGTGCTGACAAACACCAGGGCGCTCACGCTGCGGGCTGTTCGCGTTTGCAACCATTCAACTGGCGCAAGCGCTGCCTAGTCACGCAAGGG
>NW_013570897.1:0-730 GCF_000499745.2 Eimeria mitis | reverse complement strand
CATCCTTGTGCTACCATAATTAGAGAAAAGCAGGCACTAGCTACTTGTGAGCGGGATTTTCAGTAGCGTGTGCCGATTAACGCGTGCTGACAAACACCAGGGCGCTCACGCTGCGGGCTGTTCGCGTTTGCAATCATTCAACTGGCGCAAGCGCTGCCTAGTCACGCAAGGTCAAGCAGGTAGGCCAGCGAAGAAGTTACACAGTATTCAATACGGCGATCACGCTGGGAAGATAAAACATGCAAAGCATGCTGTACGCCACTGAGCTTGGCAACGGCTACTAACGTTCTGCAGCACGGGCTTCACGCATACGACTGTTTGAGCTATATCCAACGTCGTTGCCGGCTCTTCAACTGGACGGCCTTTCCACGCACCATCTAAACGAACATGTATCATGCGCTGGCCGGTTCACCTTCATTGTCGCAGTTGGTGTAGGGCGTCTCCTGCCAACATCTGAGGCAGTTCTTTACAAAACGTCCTCCCATGACGCCTGTGCCCGCTAGCACCACTGGCGAGCATGCTCACACGCAAAACAATAGAAAAGCGCAACGCAACGCCGCGTTACTTGTAGACTGCGCGACATCGTGCAAGGGCGTTACGGCGCACGCTTTACTACCAAACCATGCTCTCTGTAGTATTGGACATTGACCGCAACACAAAGTAGACTTTGCGTTGAGTGATGCGCAGTCATCCGCGGCAACACCCAGCAGCACGTGGACATCACGAATTT
>NW_013570896.1:4243-5072 GCF_000499745.2 Eimeria mitis | reverse complement strand
TGCTGCTGCTGCTGCTGCGTTTGCTTTCTCTTGCAGAGGCCGTGGGTGTTCTCTGTTCTCGCTGTCTCCTTTTGGGGCTGCGAGCTGACGGAGACACTGCAGCAGCAGCAGCAGCAGCAGCAGCAGCAGCAGCAGCGGGGGGGGATAAGCCTTCTGTCTTTGCTGCTGCATGCACTGTCTCCTCACGACCAGCTGTCTCCTTTTCTGCTGTCTCCTCTGTCTCTGTCTCCNTGCTGCTGCATGCACTGTCTCCTCACGACCAGCTGTCTCCTTTTCTGCTGTCTCCTCTGTCTCTGTCTCCTCTGTCTCTGTCTCCTTCTCTGCTGTCTCCGTCTCTGACCCTTCAGGGGGCTGCGCTGGGGACTCCTCGGGGCTGTTGCTGCTGCTGCTGCTGCTGCTGTGCTCTGCTGCTGCAGCAGCAGCAGCAGCAGCAGCAGCAGCACGAGCAGCAGCAGCCACATTTCTCCGGCTTATTGTAGTGGGTTTCGTTTCCCTCTGCAGCGCAATTAAACAATAAAACCCTAAACCCTAAACCCTAAACCCTAAACCCTAAACCCTAAAAAAAAAAGAATATATGCTGCACACAAAAACAACAGAACTCAACCTAAGAAAAAAAAAACCAGCTGTATGCATGCATGCATGCGCATGCATGCATGCATGCATGCACGGTTCAAGCCCCATGCATGCATATATATATACACGCCGCAGACACACCGCCTCATCTTCTGATGGCTTGGGGGGCCCCCGGGGCCCCCTCACTGCGTGCTGCACTGCGTTTGTCTCTGTCTCTTTCTTTGCTGCTGGAGGAGACACTGCGTGGTCTCCAGCA
>NW_013570896.1:3934-4143 GCF_000499745.2 Eimeria mitis | reverse complement strand
TGCACTGCGTTTGTCTCTGTCTCTTTCTTTGCTGCTGGAGGAGACACTGCGTGGTCTCCAGCAGCAGCAGCAGCAGCAGCACCTGCTGCTGCTGCTGGTGCTGCTGCTGCTGCTGCTGCAGCAGGGGAGGGGGGCCCCCGCTCCTGTCTCCTCTGCTGCGGCTGGGGGCCCCCATCATTACACACCTCCTCAGGGATGGCGACGCTTAG
>NW_013570896.1:2373-2634 GCF_000499745.2 Eimeria mitis | reverse complement strand
GACCCCAGCCCGTTGTTGCTGCAGTGCTGCTGCGGCTGCATGCAGGCTGTATAGACAGCAGCAGCAGCAGCAGCAGCAGCAGCAGGAACAGCAGCAGGTGTTGCTGCTGCTGCTGTATGCAGTGACCCTCTAAGGGGGGCGCAGAGCAGGAGCGGGAACCGGCTGCAGCTGTTGCTGCTGCTGTTGCTGCTGCTGCTGCTGTTGCTGCTGCTGCTGCTGCTGCTGCTGTTGCTGCTGCTGCTGCTGCTGCTGCTGCTGGTT
>NW_013570896.1:1996-2273 GCF_000499745.2 Eimeria mitis | reverse complement strand
GACCCCAGCCCGTTGTTGCTGCAGTGCTGCTGCGGCTGCATGCAGGCTGTATAGACAGCAGCAGCAGCAGGAGATATACACAAGGACGAAGACCTCAGTTATTGATCTCCTTCTAGTAGTCTGGCTTGAGAGCTGCTGCTGCTGCTGCTGCTGCTGCTGCTGCTGCTGCTGCTGCTGCTGCTGTTGGTGTGTGTGCGGCGTTTGTACGTATCGTGGTGTTTGTTTTATATGTTGCTGCTGCTGCTTCCTGCTGCAGCAGCAAATGTAAAGAAGAGAA
>NW_013570895.1:6153-7643 GCF_000499745.2 Eimeria mitis | reverse complement strand
CGGTTGCTGCTGCACCAGCGCCAGGTCAATAACGGCAAGCATTTCCGCAGCGTCATCCTCCGTGAATCTGAAACCACAACCGCAAAACCAGAAGCACATATTACATAGCTAAGTTGCTCTTCAATTGCACGACTCTGTGTAGCGGCCCTGAAAAAATTACAAGTGTCAGAGCGCAAGGGGGGAGGAGCATCAATCAGTCACGTGTGTGCTACGTATGGCTGTCAGCGCAAACCTGCTTGAGCAGTCGTCTAGATACATGTAGATTTCGACTGGCTTGAATGCGCCAAGATTCATGATCGTGAGCAACTCCAATTCGGTGAGGCCGAAACGGTGAAAGAGGACGTCAAGGCATTCGCGACAGCGCCGGCTGATTAGAGGCGAAACTCCTCCCGATCGACTAGCAGTAACGCCACTGGCTCTTCGACTCCCAACTTGAGCGCCGGGTGCCCGTTTTGGTGGAACTCGGGCTCCTGTGTGAGTTTTTGATCGATCTGCGAGGTGACGCGCATCCGTTGGCGCGCGCACGAGGTGTAGATATGGGCATGTTTTCCGAATGTAATCCTGCACCATCTGATTAAACATATGCTGGTAGAGTAGTTCTTTGACGTGATCTAACCTGAAATGTTCAACCGGTGCAGCACTCTGCCCGGTGGCGCAGTCTTCACCATCGTTGCCATTCCCTGCACTGTTGGGAGTTGGGCTGCCTGAACTGACTGAACTCGGCTTACTCGCCTGTCGCAGTAAACTCTCCACTGATGGCAACGATTGCTGCTGCTCCACTACCAGCAGCATAACTTCCATGTTTGTAATAATATCGCACCGCTCCTCCAGAATCTTCATTTTGCAGACGATGGGGAAACAATATTGATATCCAAAATTGATCACAAGATGCGTTACTCACATCATCGGCGCCGTAGATCTTCCGGGACTGTTGACAAGAATATGCCCAGTAGTTGTTTAGTTCAAGCCTATGTTAAGCAAATGAGTTCAGACAATTGGAACTACGTTTAGTCAGAGGACAGTTGGCTACAGCGGAACTGTGTTCCGCCGTTGAGGCGGGAGAACTCCCGCTGCTGGTCTTGTATTGCCCGCCAGTATTCGGCTCGTGCCGACAGGCTAACAATATGGAAATCATCAAAGCGTGTGAAAATATGCAACTTCAACTGAATGTAACATAATCACGCGAATGGGTAGAGTTCAAAGGAGCCTAGGAATGCCAAGCATGCTGCAAAGGAGGGCTCAGCGGCTCTTCCCTAATGGAAGTCTACAAAGACAAGAACCTCCTGCATATTAATCGTTGAATGATGCTATTACACTCTAACAAGAAGAAGGATTCCCGTTCTTGCTTATCCTGAAACTTCGCTGCCTGTCTGCCGCATGCGCCTCAGTCCCAGGGCCATCACTGACGCATTCAATAAAGGAGAGGAAATTCGGGCACTGATCCCTCTCGATTTCGATCAGTTTTATTAAAATATGCTGGATCAAGTGGA
>NW_013570895.1:3888-5793 GCF_000499745.2 Eimeria mitis | reverse complement strand
TTGTGCACACTTGAGATTATATCACCTTTCTCCTTGTACATGAACTGGCAGCTTGTCTTCACACATGGACAAGTCTGGCGATTGATTACGTGTTTTCTCTTCTTTGGAACATTCTCTCTCCACTTTTTCTGGAATGTTTATGTCCTTATTTTCTACTGTTCAACTTTGGAGGAGCACCGCCGTAGCGCCACATTCCTGTGGATGCTCATCTGCACTGGAGGGCTTCTTCTGGTACGTCTAAAATGCAGTAAGACCGCTGTAGTAAGCATTTGAAATTCACGTGAGTTCGGGAGGCTGTTGCTTCTTGAAACGCATCATGAGTTGCCGCCAACCACACGGTCTCCATCGGTGGGTTCTTTTTCCAGAGTGGGCTGTTTTTGTCGTGTTACATCTCTTTGCAGGCATTCTCATACATATTCGGAGTGAGTTCATACTTTTTCAGCGGCTCAATGATTAACGTNTCTCTTTGCAGGCATTCTCATACATATTCGGAGTGAGTTCATACTTTTTCAGCGGCTCAATGATTAACGTCATGACTTACATATGGGGTCGCCGGAATCCGAACACAAGACTGTCTATTTTCTTCATGCCTGTGCAAGCTCCCTACTTGCCGTTCTTGCTCGCCTTGTTGTCCCTTTTGGTGGGATGGAACATGGCGGACCACCTCGTCGGGATTGTAGTTGGTCACTTTTACTACTTTTATGAAGACGTCTATCCGCTCCTGCCGACCAGCAAGGGGTTCCGCATCTTCCGCACCCCCCGGATATTGATGTGGCTACTGAAGCAGTCGGAGGACTGAGCTTGAAGATCAACAGCCTTGTTTGCCCAGGCGCCAATGCCACCCCAAGAGCGTGTGCCAAAGTGGGCGTGTAGCATCACACGACAAGAAGACCAGGTCTGGAATTTGTGAATAACTTCTGCAGCGCCAGATCGCACAGTGCAACCACCACGTGCTGTCTCTAGTCTATACGTGCGAATTATACAGTAACCAGGGAATCTTGGGATTCCGTTGACATCCTTGCTGCAATAAGTGTTGTGAAGGTCTTCAGGCTAGCTGGCGAGCTGGCTAACTGGCTCCGGGCGGGCAATATGCCTGCTATCTAGCGTGAGACGAATTGCAACTAATGGCCAGAATTTCTCAGCCATTTTTCTGTTGAAGTGGGTTTAGACAGTNGCGTGAGACGAATTGCAACTAATGGCCAGAATTTCTCAGCCATTTTTCTGTTGAAGTGGGTTTAGACAGTTTAGACAGTCCTGGACAGAGTCCTGAAGTGTGTTTAGTAGGCACCGTGCAGCTTCCTTCCAGTGAAGTGCAATTTGCTGGCCAGCGTGGCAGCAGCTTCACCGCTCCAACGGAGCTTACGATGAATTTATCCAGGCGCTTTTGTGCTAGTCACAGCAGCCTCAGAAACATCTGCACTTCTGTTAATTTTCAACGCCCGTTGCTTATGCTCATCCACGGAGTGCACGTGCATGTGTAGGCGCGCATTGTTCAGCTGGATAGCCAAACATGCTACAGTGGGTTTGGTACAGCATGCGCACTATACGGGGATAGACCACAGCTCGATCGGTAGTCACAGATTGATTCCGCCTTTCCAAGGCTAGCTGCCCTGGCAGTGACGGTGAACTTTCGAGAAGTCAGCCGTGCAGCTCAAGATACTTCGGGCAGTGCGTTCAGGAGCTCTGCAGATGCTTGCGACTTCTATCCCTGGAGAGATAGCAGCTCTGCGGTAGCAGGATTTGCGAACAAAAAAGAATCGTATTAACTCGACAATTCATCCATAAAGTGCCCGTGTAGTTTTCTACTGCACTGATACTCGCTGCTACTGAGTTCGGTGGCAGTTGTGAATGCTGTCCCCTGCGAGGCAGCAGCAGGGCAGCGCTGCGGTAGCAGGATTTGCGCGC
>NW_013570895.1:668-3835 GCF_000499745.2 Eimeria mitis | reverse complement strand
TACTGCACTAATACTCGCTACTACTGAGTTAGGTGCCTTTGATAGGTGCGAGACACTTCTTAATTTGCGGAGAGCCATCCAGTGAATCTGTTTTTGCAGCTCGCTCGACAGACGAGTGAAACTTTCGTGTGAACATGGGCGACAACGCATCCACTGGATTTTTGTGTCACGGTGCCTAGTGCACAGTATCTCCCGCCACTCCAAAGTAGTTGAGCGAAGTTAAATTCTGCAGAACACGCTTGCAGTGTCCCGTCAGATAATGAGGATGAATGGCACAAAATGCAGTTTGAGGTTTCAAGTTGGATGCTCAACAGACCGTCGTAACGCAGAAGTGTGACTCACTAAATCGAACCTACTGCTTCTTTGGAGAAAGGTAATTTCCTGCGTGTTTGTTTCATGCTGGCTGCAAACTATTATGCACAATTCGGAGCACTGCACTGTGGGGCGTATCACGGTGGCAGAACTACACGAGATCAAAAATACTTCGCCACCGTACACTATCAGATGCTGATGAAGTGTATGCTGCTACCCTGCTCTATGGCTAAGGCTAGGAAACGCCTATGGCTCGTTTAATTGCTGGTCATCATGATTTTCAGGTGTTTCGTGCTCAAAGCATAGAAGCCTCGCTCGTGCCATGAGGCGTTCTACTGTCCTGCTTACGGCGTAATGGTGTAGAGTGTTTGCTTCGTCGCCATGAAGCTGAAGCCATTGCACTACTGAATGCATGTATGTATAGTGTGTCTGTCTTCTTGCCTATATATCATGCTGAATTAACAACTATGAGTTCACCATGCTCATGTTCGCCTTCGTTCGACGGGTCACGCCGGACCGGCAGCATCTCCGACTTTGCCCAATTATTTCTATCGTTCTCCCCTGCACTTGCATTGCAAAGGGAAATAATAGCGGTGTATAAATTAAGGTCTAGTCTGAGCAGAGAAGTATTTATTGCAGTGATTAACCCTGCCCTCTTCGTGCTGGTTGCGTACCGGCGACTTCGGGACCAGGAATTCTCTCGCCAAGGTCCACAACATTTGATTTTCTACAGTTGAAAGTGAAGCAGCATTTAAATGTGGGGCATTATTCACGTTTCTCTGCCTTACTTGCCATCCGTTGCCGTGTTATTTCTCCTGGTGACCTCGTGACGGTTGTGGTGACCCCCCAGTCAGCTCCCCATCCTAAATGGCGTTTTGCTCCAGCATATTGTCCGGATAAGAGTTCCAAAATTATCTTAAAGTCTTAATTGTCTAATATTAGCTTCTTGAAAGAATCTGCAATGATGGTTCATCCTGTTTTTACGGATCAAAGTGTGT
The DNA here is from genome assembly GCF_000499745.2 of Eimeria mitis. NCBI lineage: Eukaryota > Apicomplexa > Conoidasida > Eucoccidiorida > Eimeriidae > Eimeria > Eimeria mitis. Next base: position 2,525 of record NW_013570895.1, on the reverse strand, counting down.
TGGCATTCACACAACAATGGGCTGCTCCCGTCTGCTGAGTGGCTGGACCATTGGCTGGGGCGAATCATGTAGCTGTAGCTGCTACTATTTTTGGAGGCGTATCGTGTTGAACTTTAAAATTCTTTTACTTATCGTAGCAGTTCATAATATCACCAATGCGCTGGAATGGCTGCCCACGAGGCTGGATTCAGCCGCATTTCAGACCAGCACATTGCAGCGGTGATTCGTGATTCTGACGAGTGGGCCTTCGTTGAATACATGATCCAGATTAATACAAGGACTTCTCGTGTCAAGCTTCTCCAGGCCTGGCACATATCACCGCTCTCCGTTGTGAACCAGTTTGAGAAACGCACAGCTGTAAGACTGCTAGCAGCATACAAATTAATGTAAAAGGCCACCAGACAGGCAAATAGACCCAGACATCTAAGAAGACAGACTCCAGGATGGTTTCGGCTACGAAACTGCCAAAAACCCTACTGCCACTGCTCTTTCTCTCTACTCAGCGGCGTTTGGTGGTCTATTCTTTCGTCGACGCTTCTCTGCTTGATGAAGACAACTCCATACAAGATGTTGCAAGACGCGGCTTCAAAATTGGACCTCGGGGGATGAAGTTCGTGCTGGGGAATTTCAGGTGTGCTAGCGGAGGTGGAACGTTCAATAAAACGAATGATGCACCTGCAAAATAGAAAGGGTAGAAATATTCACCTAGCTCATCCTGTATGGGCGTATGAGTGTTGAAGAGTATGGGGGACGCTAGGCACTTGCGCTTGTTTTTGTTGAAGCTTGCAGGGAATCCCGCTTTTACGCGGCGGACCAAAAGAAGCACCGGATCCCTTTACGCTTCCTTCATGTGGGCTGCTCATGCACAGGCACTACAATGCGTTTACATGCGCCTGGTGACGCGCGTCTAAATGTTTCTACATGCCGTCACTCGGCCCGGTGTAGCAGTCATCTACGCAATGTAACGGAATGTTGTCAAGTGTAGCTAAAAGATTCGCAGTTTCATGCCTCATCCATGTGTGCAGCGGAGATACCGTCCAGCGCCGAAGAACGGCAGAAACACGATTTGTCAGAGTTCGTGGAAGCGGCGAAGACACAGCTTCTCAGTGGAGAACGACGCGTCTACGAGTACTTTCTCTGTAAAGTTGGTGAGAGCCTGCCAACACGAAGGTTGCCACTGGAACACTCTCCGTAATAACAGCTATTAACCTGTGTCAGGCCCTCCCCTTTGGCGATCGCATCATTGGGCATTTTCAGGTCCAAAGGGGCTTCGTCACCACCTAGAAAGGGGCTGGTATGTGCAACTTATGCATGAACCTCCAGAGTCCATGCGTATTTGCAGCCGCTCTTTGGCGTTCCTTGTTCAGGAGTGGGTCATTCGGTCGTCATGTCTGACGAAAGAGAAGCATCAGGCGAGCGCACCACGCTTCCACCAGAATACGATAGCGCATATCTGCAGAACGGTGGTGCAGCGCCGACAGAGACGCTCACCGTGTTCTTCGACGATCCTGAACAATCCAAAGGATCGTCCTGTATCAGAAGGGCAGAAGCTGTCCGACAGGCAAACAGAGGACTTTCTATGGCTACGGCTGGCGTCCTGCCTCGACACACTTTCCGTCAGGAATACGTTGTTTACGACTCATCACAGGTGAGATCAGTGCAGGGCACTGAATAGTAGCTACAACAGAAATTCCATATCTGGTTCAGGTGATGGAATGCCAACAACTGGGTGCCCTAGCTCTCACTGCCGGGTAGCCACGTTCTTGCACCCGGTTCAGGCGGTCAGTTGGCATCGTTCAGACGCCCGAGCATCTCATACACCTTGTGGGTACTGCATCGCGCATATTTCAGGTGGTA
>NW_013570895.1:0-510 GCF_000499745.2 Eimeria mitis | reverse complement strand
AGGCGCTTTTGTTTCCGCGCAACCCTACGTCCGCATACTGTGTTTGCTTCCTCAGGCTGTGCGAGGCATGTGACGAGCGCCTGCACTCGTACAACAAGCTGGTATCAAGGCACATCAGAGTTTCATTAAACGAAGTGAGGAACCTAGTGCCACCTGCAGGAACGCACACTCCGCGTGCGTAAAGAAAAAACAGCCAATTTCGCTACTGCGACTCTTCTGACTTCTCTGCCTTGTCGTTTGCTTAGATGCCCAAGCCAAGTGGACGCTGCAAGCAACATGCAGGAGAAGCGTATGAAATGTTTTGCACAATGTGTCATATTCCTGTTTGCCGTATGTGCCGGCCAAACCACTTTCATGTAGATGCAACGGGCGGCACGGCCAGCAGGAATTCTTCAGGTTAGCTTGGTCAGAAGTATGCTGGTAGTGACGTTTTCTGTTCGTCGTCAAAGTTGCGTTTTAAATGCTGAAAAAGTACCGACATGCTTGCATTATTACGCATTGATTGTTTGT
>NW_013570894.1:6274-6732 GCF_000499745.2 Eimeria mitis | reverse complement strand
GGTTGGAGCCTATAGACTCTACTGACGCCTGGGGAGGCCTGCTGCCGGGGCCGCTGCAGCGCCAGCTGCTGGACCCCCCCCTCACCATGGAGGTGCTGCTGCAGCGCATGCAAGTGAGCAGCAGCTTCAGCAGCAGCTGCAGCAGCAGCAGCAGCTGCAGCAGCAGTTGCAGCAGCAGCAGCTGCTGCAGCCGTTCCAGCTGCAAACAGGTCAAGGGTTTAGGGTTTAGGGTTTAGGGTTTAGTGTTGCATATTTCCTGAATCTGCTGCTGATTGCGGCAAATTCTGCTGCTACGCGTAACGTTTGCTGCTGCTGCTGTTGCTGCTGCTGCTGTTGCTGCTGCTGCTGTTGCTGCTGCTGCTGTTGCTGCTGCTGCTGCTGCTGCTGCTGCTTGCAGGAGTCTCCGTCTCTGTTGGAGTCTGTGGTTGCCTTTTTGTGTTTGGCGCTCGTCAGCGATC
>NW_013570894.1:5436-5672 GCF_000499745.2 Eimeria mitis | reverse complement strand
CGTGTGTCTACGCGGAGCCTGCTGCAGTGTCTCCTCCTCCTGCAGCAGCAGCAGCAGCAGCAGCAGCAGCAGCTGGTGCTGCTGCTGCTGCTGCTGCTGGTGCTGCTGCTGGTGCTTCAGGTGTACAGACACCCCACACACACAGAAGGAGAAGAGGAGCCGTTGGGTTTTTCTCTGCTCTCGCCTCGCTGCCCCCTGCTGCTCTCCGTCTCTGCTTGCTGTAAGCCAAGCATATC
>NW_013570894.1:5093-5336 GCF_000499745.2 Eimeria mitis | reverse complement strand
AGAGCAGCAGACTGTCACAGGAGCTGCATGGTAGGACCTGCTGCTGCTGCTGCTGCTGCTGCTGTTGCTGTTGCTGCTGCTGCTGTCGCTGCTGCTGTTGCTGCTGCAGCTAGTGCTATTGCTGTCGCTGCTTCCTGTTGCTGGGGCCTTTCAGCCGCAGCTGCAGCAGCAGCTGCTGCTGCTCCTGCCAATTCTGCTGCTGCTGCTGGTTACACCTGCTGCTGTTGCTGCTGCTGCTGCTGC
>NW_013570894.1:4799-4993 GCF_000499745.2 Eimeria mitis | reverse complement strand
TCGCTGCCCCCTGCTGCTCTCCGTCTCTGCTTGCTGTAAGCCAAGCATATCCTGCTGCTGCTGCTGCTGCTGCTGCTGCTGTTGCTGCTGCTGCTGTTGCTGCTGCTGCTGCTGCTGAAGCGAAGGGGCTGTGTGAGGTCTTCGTTGCCCTGCAGGACTCTGCATGAACTCGAAACATCTCGGCCTGAAGAAGA
>NW_013570893.1:8528-8640 GCF_000499745.2 Eimeria mitis | reverse complement strand
GTCACGGTTAACATACGGTCCTATCATGCGCTGCTCATATGTAGGTGCAGAACTGCACAATGTGGAAGACGGGAGAGCTCAACATGTTTAGATCCGCGTCAACGCGCCGGGA
>NW_013570893.1:8205-8428 GCF_000499745.2 Eimeria mitis | reverse complement strand
CATTTGGGTTGAAGCAGACATGCACTAGCAAGCAATAGGCAAAGGCATTAGCCACAGCACGAGACTTCATGGCCTTGCGGAACTGGGCGTTCCGGCATTATCTGAGCTGCAGAGAGTACGTGGGCCGCCTAACTGAGATACGCCGGCGAATAGAGCGTCGTCGGCTTGTGCGTGGGTGCTTCTACTGTATAGTCACTCAACGGAATATCATCGGCAGCGTATA
>NW_013570893.1:7840-8011 GCF_000499745.2 Eimeria mitis | reverse complement strand
CTAGTGCGGCCGTGCACTGGGCTGCATAGCGGGGTGGAGCAGTAGTGAGGGCAAGCATCCGTCTGTGCCCCATGGTAGGAACGTCTTAATTGCCGCTTGGAACATGCAAGTTGTAGGCACTAGCGGGCAAGTTCAGTACAGAATTTTCAGGGATGCGATGCGCTGACGAGC
>NW_013570893.1:7718-7801 GCF_000499745.2 Eimeria mitis | reverse complement strand
TTGCGTTTGACGCTATACATGGTTGAAGACGTTCTAAATTTCGCTCGGCTCTGGGGTGCATGCAGACGCAATGGTCGAATGCA
>NW_013570893.1:7531-7618 GCF_000499745.2 Eimeria mitis | reverse complement strand
ACATGTATGGAACGCCCTGTGGCTACTCCGTTTTTTTCAACGCTATTTTTGCTTGTTGACTCCCCCCACGGTGACGTCTAGCTGAAC
>NW_013570893.1:6130-7431 GCF_000499745.2 Eimeria mitis | reverse complement strand
CGGAGCTTAGAATTGTGTGTTGTGTTGGACGCCTTTCCCGTCCAGTGATATTTTGCATTTGGGTTGAAGCAGACATGCACTAGCAAGCAATAGGCAAAGGCATTAGCCACAGCACGAGACTTCATTGCCTTGCGGAACTGGGCGTTCCGGCATTATCTGAGCTGCAGAGAGTACGTGGGCCGCCTAACTGATATACGCCGGCGAATAGAACGCCGTCGTCTTGTGCGTGGGTGCTTCTACTGTATAGTCACTCAACGGAATATCATCGGCAGCGTGTCTCCGTACCGCGCATTCTTGGCCCTGCCCGAACTGCCCGAGGTGGGTGAATTGCCAGGCTTGCCCAAGCTCGTGAACGTTATGCCCACTGTATGTGTCTAGCAGTGCTCACTGAATCTAAGCGTTCGGGTTGCCAATCGGCACACTTAGCATGAGCCTCAGTCAGGCGCGGCTGTCGCATGTTACTCGTGCATTGTGAGTCGGGATATACATTCCAGCATGTGCTTATTAGCTAGACGTCGCTTGACAAGCATCTACGGTGGGTTGGGGCGGTTGCAAGAAAACGGAGTTGCAAACGGTGCACATTAACAACAAATTGTTTGTGCTTACTTTTTATTGCTGCACAGGAGTGTTCCTGGACAGACTGCAATAGTGTTTTCATCTGCTTTTCTCTGTATGTACCATAGGATTTAACTCAGCGGCAAGCTGCGTCGATACGGCTGGAACTACACGGGAGTCATCCTAGCAACACCGAAGCTGGTGCATTCTACAAGCTCCGGCTGGCTGGTGATACGCTTCTAGAAGGCGGCAATAGTCCTTCACTTGAGTTGCCACCGACACCCTGTTCACGCGGAAGCCGATGCATATGACTAGTGCGGCCGTGCACTGGGCTGCATAGCGGGGTGGAGCAGTAGTGAGGGCAAGCATCCGTCTGTGCCCTATGGTGGGAATGTCTTAGTTGCCGCTTGGACCATGCGAGTTGTAGGCACTAGCGGGCAAGTTCAATGCAGAATTTTCATGGCTGCGATGTGCTGACGAGCACATGGTTGTTTGACGCCAGTCCACGACGGACGGCTGAACGTGAAACTAGCATTGGGTTGCGTTTGACGCTATACATGGTTGAAGACGTTCTAAATTTCGCTCGGCTCTGGGGTGCATGCAGACGCAGTGGTCGAATGCGTAGATGGCATCATCGTGTGTCCTTGGAAACCGAAGGATTCGTGGTACCACCTGAACTGCAGGGAGTGGGTGGACAGCCAAGCCTATCTAAGTCCGCTAAGCATATATATACACCTTTGCCGTGT
>NW_013570893.1:5673-6030 GCF_000499745.2 Eimeria mitis | reverse complement strand
TAGAAGGCACCAGCTTCGGTGTTGCTAGGATGACTCCCGTGTAGTTCCAGCCGTATCGACGCAGCTTGCCCCTGAGTTAAATCCTATGGTACATACAGGGAAAAGCAAGCGAAAAAACTATTGCGGTCTGTCCAGGAACACTCCCGTGCAGCAATAAAAGGTAAGCACAAACAATTTGTGGTTAATGTGCATCGTTTGCAACTCCGTTTTCTCGCCACAGCCCCAACCCACCGCAGATGCTTGTCAAGCGACGTCTAGCTAATAAGCACCTGCTGGAATGTATATCCCAACTCACAATGCACGAGCAGCATGCAACAGCCGCGCCCAACTGAATCTCATGCTAAGTATACGGGATTT
>NW_013570893.1:5254-5573 GCF_000499745.2 Eimeria mitis | reverse complement strand
CAGGACTTTGCTGGGTGCAGGGGTCTGATGTCGATGGACACGCCAAACTAGCGCCGCCTTTTGCATACGTTGAGCAGAATATTTTTTGCACTTTACGTGCGGATGACATCTGGATTACACCAGTCACGGTTAACATACGGTCCTATCATGCGCTGCTCATATGTAGGTGCAGAACTGCACAGTGTAGAATAATGGAGAGCTCAGCATGCTTAGATACGCGTCACAGGCCCGGACATCCTGCACCCCATGTGGTGCTGAACCCACTCCAGTAGAATCGACTGAAGTGCCAAATAAGCGACGAGCGTTTTCCCGATGGCGA
>NW_013570893.1:4931-5156 GCF_000499745.2 Eimeria mitis | reverse complement strand
ATATACACTTGTGCGCTGGTTTCCACATGCGAGTGTCTCGTACTGGCACGGTTTCAACGGATATACAATTCTCGGCACAAGAGAGCAAGAAACACTGGCACGAGCCACCTGATGCACTCCACTCACCAATCACGCAAGCATGTCTTGTGGGATTTATGCGCCAACAAAGTGGATCTTACAAACTAGGGAAAGCAGGGAATCTGCGTCTATCACGGGACAAACGTG
>NW_013570893.1:3536-4612 GCF_000499745.2 Eimeria mitis | reverse complement strand
GCGCAAATCTAATTGCAAGGTACTGCTGCACCTGGTGAGACTCCATACACATTGGAAAGCGCACTGAAGCATTAACCGCGCGACCAGTGTCGGCGTGGGCAAGTGCGCTTTAATGCCCTTTTCTATGAGGCATACTTGTCTTCGGACTAACTAAACACCCGATGCAGCCCAAGCAGAGTAGTCAACCTAAACTGTTCTTTTAAGTCAGTCCCGCAAACATGCGCAGCTATACCACATGCAGGTGAACCTCAACATAAGTATATTTCATCTCGTTAAAAGCTATGCACTGCATTCGGTGTGCGCAGACGCGCAACAGCTCGCTATGAAGTGCCGATTTGTCCAGAAGCGTTTCTCCCTAGCCACAAAAACAGCACGTCCATCGACACAAACATACGTAATTTTCGCCTCTGCGTTTCTGTCACCGCCGGGGAGGCCCTACCTTAACCCGTGCCAAATACTGCCCAGAAGACAACCTCCCACACAAGTGCTACCAGCTGCCACTGGAACACAGTCCGGCAGGGCAAAAAACGTGCACATTCAATGCACCAACGCTCACCCACGTCAATGCAACTTCCCACTGCATTGAGCTGGCGCTCACGGACAATCGTCAGCGCAAAACGCAAGGCCCCCTAAATGGTTAATGTCCGTCACTTCGGTCTTCCCCTACAGTCGTTGCTCCGACCTACAATAACCTGGTGCCAACGCCAAGCACAAAAGAACCTGATGGCCTATACATGGGTCGGCATAATGCGCGAGGATCATGCTACAGCTGTGGTCAAACGAATCTTCTTATAAAAGCCGAATCAGGCATTGCGTCGACTTACTATGGATTAGAAGCAACTAGGCACAAGAAGACAGCGTTCTATTCTCCGGCGTATCTCAGTTAGGCGGTCCACGTACTTTCTGCAGCTCAGATAATGCCGGAACGCCCAGTTCCGCAAGACAATGAAGTCTCGTGCTGTGGCTAATGCCTTTGCATATTGCTTGCTAGTGCATGACCGCTTTAACCCAAATGCAAAATATCACTGGACGGGAAAGGCGTCCAGCACAACACACAAGTCTAAGCTCCGCGTTCT
>NW_013570893.1:2969-3399 GCF_000499745.2 Eimeria mitis | reverse complement strand
CGCTTATTTGGCACTTCAGTCGATTCTACTGGAGTGGGTTCAGCACCACCTGGGGTGCAGGATGTCCGGGTTTGTGACGCGGACCTAAGCATGTGGAGCTCTCCACTATTCTCCACTGTGCAGTTCTGCACCTACATATGAGCAGCGCATGATAGGATCGTACGTTAACCGGGACTGTTGTAATCCACATGTCATCCGCATGTCAAGCGCAATAAATATTCTGCTCTACGTATGCAAAAGGCGGCGCTAGTTTGGCGTGTCCATCAACATCAGACCCCTGCGCTCAGTAAAGTCCTGTCATGCGCTGCACAGGCGGACTACAACAGCCACAGTTACCTTAGGCTCCGCACAAAACGAAACAGGCACCAATACAGCCAGCAACACTATGTGCGCCCCTATAAACACGAAACAGTGTATATTGGGTGTATAC
>NW_013570893.1:1952-2869 GCF_000499745.2 Eimeria mitis | reverse complement strand
ACAGTTACCTTAGGTTCCTCACAAAATGAAACAGGCACTAATACAGCCAGCAACACTATGTGCGCCCCTACAAACACGAAACGGGTGTATAATTGTCTTTAGCGGACTTCGATAGGCTTGGCTGTCCACCCACTCCCTGCAGTTCAGGTGGTACCACGAATCCTTAGGTTTGCAAGGACACACGATGATGCCATCTATGCATTCGACCATTGCGTCTGCATGCATCCCAGAGCCGAGCGAAATTTAGAACGTCTTCAACCATGTATAGCGTCAAACGCAACCCAATGCTAGTTTCACGTTCAGCCGTCCGTCGTGGACTGGCGTCAAACAACCATGTGCTCGTCAGCGCATCGCAGCCCTGAAAATTCTGTACTGAACTTGCTCGCTAGTGCCTACAACTTGCATGTTCCAAGCGGCAATTGAGACGTTCCTACCACAGGGCACAGACGGATGCTTGCCCTAACTACTGCTCCGCCCCGCTATGCAGCCCAGTGCACGGCCGCACTAGTCATCTGCATCGGCTTCCCCGTGAACACGGTGCCGGTCGCAACTCAAGTGAAGGACTACTGCCGCCTTCCAGAAGCGTATCACCAGCCAGACGGAGCTTGTAGAATGCACCAGCTTCGGTGTTGCTAGGATGACTCCCGTGTAGTTCCAGCCGCAACGACGCAGCTTGCCCCTGAGTTAAATCCTATGGTGCATACGGAGAAAAGCAAACGAAAAAACTATTGCGGTCTATCCAGGAACACTCCCGTGCAGCAATAAAAGGTAAGCACAAACAAGTTGTGGTTAATGTGCACCGTTTGCAACACGGTTTTCTCGCCACAGCCCCAACCCACCGTAGATGCATGTCAAGCGACGTCTAGCTAATAAGCACCTGCTCGAATGTTTATCCCAACTCACAGTGCACGAGCAAC
>NW_013570893.1:1146-1852 GCF_000499745.2 Eimeria mitis | reverse complement strand
GGTTTTCCCGCCACAGCCCCAACCCACCGTAGATGCTTGTCAAGCGACGTCTAGCTAATAAGCACCTGCTCGGATGTTTATCCCAACTCACAGTGCACGAGCAATATGCGACAGGCGCGCCTGATTGAGTCTCATGCTAAGTGTGCAGATTATCACCCCGAACGCTTAGATTGAGTGAACACTGCTAGACACATACAGTGGGCGTCACGTTCACGAGCTTGGCCAGGCCTGACAATTCACCCGCGTCGTGCTGCTCGGGCAGCGCCAAGAATGCCTGTCACAGAGAAACGCTGCCGACGATATTCCGTGGAGTGACTATACACTAGAAGCACCTAGGCACAAGACGACGGCGTTCTATTCTCCGGCGTATCCTTGTTTTGCGCCCCACCTACTTTCTGCAGCTCAGATAATGCCGGAATGCCCAGTTCCGCAAGGCAATGAAGTCTCGTGCTGTGGCTAATGTCTTTGCATATTGCTTGCTAGTGCATGACCGCTTCAACCCAAATGCAAAATATCACTGGACGGGAAAGGCGTCCAACACAACACACAATTCTAAGCTCCGCGTTCAGCTAGACGTCATCGTGGGGGGAGTCAACAAGCAAAAATAGCGTTGAAAAAAACGGAGTAGCCACAGGGCGTTCCATACATGTTCTCGTCCTGTTCGCGTATCAAACAGCTGCGCGCTTAGCGCGTCGCCATCGGGAAA
>NW_013570893.1:739-1046 GCF_000499745.2 Eimeria mitis | reverse complement strand
AAAAACGGAGTAGCCACAGGGCGTTCCATACATGTTCTCGTCCTGTTCGCGTATCAAACAGCTGCGCGCTCAGCGCGTCGCCATCGGGAAAACGCTCGTCGCTTATTTCGCACATCAATCGATTCCACTGGAGTGGGTTCAGCACCAGTTGGGTGCAGGATTCCCGGCGCGTTGACGCGTGTCTAAGCATGTTGAGCTCTCCAGTCTTCCACATTGTGCAGTTTTGCACCTACATATGAGCAGCGCATGATAGGACCGTATGTTAACCGTGACTGGTGTAATCCAGATGTCATCCGCATGTAAAGTA
>NW_013570893.1:489-639 GCF_000499745.2 Eimeria mitis | reverse complement strand
TGAGCAGCGCATGATAGGACCGTATGTTAACCGTGACTGGTGTAATCCAGATGTCATCCGCATGTAAAGTGCAAAAAATATTCTGCTCTTCGTATGCAAAAGGCGGCGCTAGTTTGGCGTGTCCATCGACATCAGACCCCTGCACCCAGC
>NW_013570893.1:274-389 GCF_000499745.2 Eimeria mitis | reverse complement strand
CAGCAAAGTCCTGTCCCGCGCTGCACAGGCGGACTACAACAGCCACAGTTACCTTAGGTTCCTCACAAAACGAAACAGGCACTAATACAGCCAGCAACACTATGTGCGCCCCTAT
>NW_013570893.1:0-174 GCF_000499745.2 Eimeria mitis | reverse complement strand
CGAATTTAACAAAACGCCCTCCAACCACGTCAAGACACCGTGCCAATTGCTTACCTAGCGATGTTCATACGTGCACCAGCATAAAAGACAAAGAAGAAGAGCATTTAGTTGCTGCGCCTCTCTCGCGAGAGAATGTGCCTCTTCATCCGGTTCGTTGAGCGCATTACAGTTAGC
>NW_013570892.1:8088-8374 GCF_000499745.2 Eimeria mitis | reverse complement strand
AAAAAAAAAAAAAAAAAAAAAAAAAAAAAAAAAAAAAAAAAAAAAAAAAAAAAACAGAGGGAGCAGAAAAACAATAAAGACAAAGAACAGATCCTGCAGCAACTGAAGCAAACACCTAGCAGCAGCAGCAGCAGCAGAAGCAGCAGCAGCAGCAGCAGTAGTAATTGTCTGCAGCAGCTGTCTGCAGCCGCTGCAGCAGCAGCAGCAGCAGCAGCAGCAGCAGCTTGCTGCTGCAGCAACGGCTGCTGTCAGCAAGAGCAGCAGCAGCAGCAGTAGCAGCAGGATT
>NW_013570892.1:4470-4881 GCF_000499745.2 Eimeria mitis | reverse complement strand
AGTAGGGTTTAGGGTTTAGGGTTTAGGGTTTAGGGTTTAGGGTTTAGGGTTTAGGGTTTGGGGTTTAGGGGGGGAGGAGACTCTGGGTGCACGGATTCTACAGCAGCAGCAGCAGCAGCAGTAGCAGCAGCAGCAGCAGCAGCAGCAGCAGCAGGCGACGCACCAACAGCAGCAACAGCAGCAGTAGCAGCAGCAGCAGCAGCGGCAGCAGGGGTGTTTGTGTTTTGTTTTGTTGCAGGAAGGAGGAGAGTATATCTGGCTGTCTCTCAGCAGCAGCAGCAGCAGGATGTCCATTGGTTGTCTTTACTTGCTTTTCTGCTGCTGCTGCGTTTGCTGCTGCTGCTGCTACATTTGGCTGCGTTGCAGCTGCGCTGCTGCTGCTGCTGCTGCGGCCAGCAGCACCAGCAGCAG
>NW_013570892.1:4247-4370 GCF_000499745.2 Eimeria mitis | reverse complement strand
TGGTTGTCTTTACTTGCTTTTCTGCTGCTGCTGCGTTTGCTGCTGCTGCTGCTACATTTGGCTGCGTTGCTGCTGCGCTGCTGCTGCTGCTGCTGCGGCCAGCAGCACCAGCAGCAGCAGCAA
>NW_013570892.1:4053-4147 GCF_000499745.2 Eimeria mitis | reverse complement strand
GTCTCTTCCTTGTGAGGGCGAATCGTCTCCTCGCAGCAGCAAACACAAAAGGAGACAGTTCTCCTGCTGCCCCTCAGGATACACCCCATCCCAC
>NW_013570892.1:1719-2869 GCF_000499745.2 Eimeria mitis | reverse complement strand
GCAGCAGCAGAGCAGCAGCAAAAGCAGCAACAAAAGCAGCAGCAGATGCACTGAGCTGCAACAACACAGCTATCCCTTTTCTGGTGGTTGTTGTTGTCTTGCTGCTGCTACAGGCCAGTCTAAACCCTAAACCCTAAACCCTAAACCCTAAACCCTAAACCCTAAACCCTAAACCCTTCATAGAAGCATTCACTCATGTTTAAATAAACCCTAAACCCTTGCTAAACCCTAAACCCTAAACCCTAAACCCTAAATATTTTGATTGGACCGTAAACCCTCTTCTAAACCCTAAACCCTTACGCAAACCCTAAACCCTAAACCCTAAACCCTTACGCAAACCCTAAACCCTAAACCCTAAACCCTTATGCAAACCCTAAACCCTAAACCCTAATATCCCCAACCCTTTTCTGTTTATTTATAAACTCTGAATCTAAGAGCCTACTGCGAGGAGAAAAGAAAACCTCAGCAACGAGGGTTTAGGGTTTAGGGTTTAGGGTTTAGGGTTTAGGGTTTTGCGTTCAGGTGTATATACTGCTGCAGCAGCTGTCGCAGCCTGTTACTGGTGCTGCTGTGCTGCCGCTGCTGCAGGCAAAAGACAACGCAGGGAGTGCAGCAACAGAGACATACACGTCAGCTGCTGCTGCTGCTGCTGTTGCTGTTGCTGTTGCTGCTGCTGTTGCAGTTGCTGCTGTAGTTGCTGCTGCAGTTGCTGCTGCAGTTGTTGCTGATGCTGTTGCTGCTGCTATTGCTGCTACTGTTGCTGCTGCTATTGCTTCTGCTGCTGCCGTTTGTCTCCTGCTGCTTCTGCTGCTTGTCTCCTGCTGCTGCTGCTGCTGCTGCTGCCGTCTGTCTGTTGCTGTGTCTCCTCTTCTGTCTCCTTTTACTTGTTGCTGCTGATGTTTTTGTTTGTTTTTTTTAGGGTTCGTCTTGGTGCTGCTGCTTGGGTTTTGCTGCTGCTGCTGCCGCTGCTGCTGCTGACGCGCTTCTTGCTGCAGCAGCTGCTGCTGCAGCAGGCTCATCTTCGCTGCTTCTCTAAGAAACTAACACACCGCCAGCAGCAGCAGCAGCAGCAGCAGCAGCAGCAGCAGCAGCAGCAGTTGACTCGCCTAGCCTCTCTGCCTTAGCCATCTCATCATACAATGAAGCCAAT
>NW_013570892.1:1167-1619 GCF_000499745.2 Eimeria mitis | reverse complement strand
TGCTGCAGCAGCTGTCGCAGCCTGTTACTGGTGCTGCTGTGCTGCCGCTGCTGCAGGCAAAAGACAACGCGGGGAGTGCAGCAACAGAGACATACACGTCAGCTGCTGCTGCTGCTGCTGTTGCTGCTGCTGCTGCTGCTGTTGCTGTTGCTGTTGCTGCTGCAGTTGCTGCTGTAGTTGCTGCTGCAGTTGCTGCTGCAGTTGTTGCTGATGCTGTTGCTGCTGCTGGTGCTGCTGCTGTTTGTCTCCTGCTGCTGCTGCTTTTGCTGCTTCTGCTGCTTGTCTCCTGCTGCTGCTGCTGCTGCTGCTGCTGCTGCCGTCTGTCTCTTGCTGTGTCTCCTCTTCTGTCTCCTTTTCTGTCTCCTTTTACTTGTTGCTGCTGATGTTTTTGTTTGTTTTTTTCAGGGTTCGTCTTGGTGCTGCTGCTTGGGTTTTGCTGCTGCTGCTGCCGT
>NW_013570892.1:0-1067 GCF_000499745.2 Eimeria mitis | reverse complement strand
CAGCAGCAGCAGCACGAGCTGCTGCAGCAGCAACGCCAGAGAAAACCGAAACAAACATTATTAGCTTGTGCTGCTGCAGCAGCAGCTGCAGCAGCAGCAGCGTCTGCTGCAGCTGTGAAGCTTTAGGGACATAGTTTGCGTCTTAGGTATAGGCAACACGCAGCAGCAGCAGCAGCAGGAACAGCAGCAGCAGCAGCAGCAGCAACAGCAGGAACAGCAGCAGCAGTAAAAGCAGTAGCAGCAGCAGCAGTTGAAGCAGTAGCAGCAGCAGCAGTAACAGCAATAGCAGCAGCAGCAACAGTAGCAGCAGCAGGAGAGGCAGGAATAGCAGCAGCTACATTATCAGCAGCAGCAGCAGCAGAAGCAGCAGCAGCAGCAGCAGCAGCAGCAGCAGCAGCAAACTAGCGCAGCAAGGGTATCTCTACATTACCCCTGAAGCAGGGGGACCCTCTAGAGACAACAGGAGGCTAGCAATGCAGCAGCTGCAGCAGCAGCTGCTGCTGCTGCTGCAGCTGCTGCAGCAGCAGCAGTGTTTGTCTACTGCAGCAGCTGCTGCTGCCTAAGGCAGCGCCAGCAGCAGCAGCAGCAGCAGCAGCAGCAGCAGCAGCAGCAGCAGCAAGTGATATCAAATGCAGGAACAGCACTAGTCTGCAGCAGCAGCAGCAGCAGCAGCAAAAACGGCGCAACAGCAGCAGCAGCAGCTTCACTAATAATACTTGTAGCAGCAGCAGCAGCAACAGCAGCAGCAGCAGCAGCAGCAGCAACAGCAGCAGCTGCAGCACAGACACCCCGAGCAGCAGCTAGGGCAGAACTAACTGCAGCAGCACTATAAGCAAGCAGCAGCAACAGCAGCAGCAAACACCAGCAGCAGCAGCAGCAGCAAAACAGCAGCAGCAGCAGCAGCAGCAGCAGCAGCAGCAAAGTCGATGGTTACTATAGAGACATATCTTTGTGCATCATACAAAAACAATAAAACAACTCCCTCTTGTCTTCAGTATATAATAATATATATATATATATATATATATATATATATATATATATATATATATATATATATATATATA
>NW_013570891.1:25114-25332 GCF_000499745.2 Eimeria mitis | reverse complement strand
GCAGCAGCAGCAGCAGCAGCAGCAGCAGCAGCAGCAGCAGCAGCAGGAGAAAAAGAAGAAATAGGTGCATATAACTCTCCTTGTCTGGGGCCCCCCCCCATACTAAACATATACCATGGCTTCGTTACTGACCTCACCGAAACAGAAAAAAAAAAAATACAACAAATAAAAATAAAAATAAAAAAAGAACAGCAAAGGCTTATTGAAATCAAAAACAA
>NW_013570891.1:24723-25063 GCF_000499745.2 Eimeria mitis | reverse complement strand
CAGCAGCAGCAGCAGCAGCAGCAGCAGCAGCAGCAGCAGCAGCAGCAGCAGAAGCAGGAGAAGCATCAGAAAAAGAAACACGAACATAAACACAGCAACGAACAGCAGCAGCAGCAGCAACAGCAACAGCAGCAGCAGGAGCAGCAGCAAAAACCGCAGCAGCAACAAGGAGAGCAGCAGCAGCAGCAGCAGCAGCAGCAACAGCAGGAGGAGCAGCAGAAGCAGCAGCAGCAGGAGCTTCGTCGTCAGCTGCAGCAGGAGCAGCAGCAGCAACAAAATAAATTAACATACCCACTAACGGGATTTGAATTGCATTGGGCTACAGACCCTGAAAATATCA
>NW_013570891.1:23311-23653 GCF_000499745.2 Eimeria mitis | reverse complement strand
AGACTCGACCACCACCCCCAGCAGCAGCAGCAGCAGCAGCAGCAGCAGCAGCAGCAGCAGCAGCAGCAACGACAGCAGCAGCAGCAGCAGCAGCAGCAGCAGCAGCAGCAACGACGAGAGCAGTTTACGTTTATTAGTATATACAATAGAAAGAGCATATGAATCTATAGATAGACACAGAGGCGTTTGCTGCGGTATTTGTTTTATTATTGATTTTTCTTTTTATTTATATTTATATAAACAAATTAAAATAAATACAGCCCTAAAGTTTATAGATGTGCTGCAGTGTATATACACTGAACTCCTCGCGCATGCATTCCTTGTCAATACACCCTGGATATT
>NW_013570891.1:21149-21413 GCF_000499745.2 Eimeria mitis | reverse complement strand
GGGTTTAGTCCTATACAAGCAGCACAACAAGCTAAAGCTGCTGCTGCTGCTGCTGCTGCTGCTGCTGATGCAAACACTCAAACTCCTGCTGCTGCTGCTGCAGCGGGAACAGACAAACGTCAGTCTTCTTACTTTTGCTGCTGTTGCTGCTGCTGCTGCTGGTGCTGCTGGTGCTGCTGCTGCTGCTGTTGCTGCTGCTACTGTTGGTGCTGCAGCTAGTGCTGCTGCTGTGTTGCTGCTGTTGTGTTAATGTTTCTGTTGCTG
>NW_013570891.1:20596-21049 GCF_000499745.2 Eimeria mitis | reverse complement strand
CAGCGGGAACAGACAAACGTCAGTCTTCTTACTTTTGCTGCTGTTGCTGCTGCTGCTGCTGGTGCTGCTGCTGTTGTTTAGGGTGTTGTTGCTGGTGCTGCTGTTGCTGCTGCTGCTGTTGCTGCTGTTGCTGCTGCTACTTTTGGTGCTGCAGCTCGTGCTGCTGCTGTGTTGCTGCCGTTGTGTTGTTGTTGTTTCTGCTGCTGCTGCTGCTGCTGCTATACCTGTTGCTGCTTTGCTGCAGCTTTTACGCATGTGCTGCGTTTGTGTGTACTGCAGCAGGAGAAGCAGCAGCAGCAGCAGCAGCAGCAGCAGCAGCAGCAGAGGAGACAGAAGAGGAAGAAGCAGACGAAGACACAGATGCAGCAGAAGAAATAACAGAAGACGAAAGAAAGAGACTTTTGCTGCAGCAGGCCCTCAAACAGGAGCAGCAGCAGCTGCTGCTGCAGCCCG
>NW_013570891.1:20185-20496 GCF_000499745.2 Eimeria mitis | reverse complement strand
GCAGCAGCAGCAGCAGCAGCAGCAGCAGCAGCAGCAGCAGCAGCAGCAGCAGCAGCAGCAGCAGCAGGCAGCTGCAAACGCACAGCAGCAAGAGCCAGCAGCAGAGCAGAATAAATCATAAACTAACAAATAGACGCGAACATACCCCTAAACCCTAAACCCTAGACCCTAAACCCTAAACCCTTAACCCTAAACCCTAAACCCTAAACCCTAAACCCTAGACGGAGAGGATAATTAGATTTTTTTGTTATTTATTTTGCGGTGTATCGACTGACGGATTTAAACTAAACTGCGCACAACACCCTGCTGGT
>NW_013570891.1:18481-20085 GCF_000499745.2 Eimeria mitis | reverse complement strand
AAGAAAGAGACTTTTGCTGCAGCAGGCCCTCAAACAGGAGCAGCAGCAGCTGCTGCTGCTGCTGCTGCTGCTGTTGCTGCTGCTGCTGCTGTTGCTGTTGTTTCTACTGTTGCTGCTGTTTCAGTTGCTGCTGCAGTTGCTGCTGTTAGTCCTGCCGTAGAACATATATATATATATATATATATATATATATATATATATATATATATATATATATATATATATATATAGATGCAGCTATCTACGCAGTTAGCCATACACGTAACTAAACAGCTAGCTGTTCAGGTATCTGTAAATATATAAAAATTAATTTGGGCGTTTATATATCAACAGAAGAAGGAGAGAGTTGCGGTGTATAGGGAGGTCCTGCCTGCTGCTAGCGGGCGGCTGCTCTGTGTGTTGCTGTAGGGGTTTTAAATCCATAAAAAACGAAAAAAAAAATATTTAATAATAAAATATAATATAAATAAAATATATTAGTGGAAAAAAGAAAGAAAAAGAGCAACAGCAGCAGCAGCAACAGCAGCAGCAGCAGCAGCAGCAGCAGCAGCAGCAACGGGGCTGCATGCTGCTGCTGTGGGGTGTATAGGCAGCTCCCCGCGCAGCAGCAGCAGCGGGTGTTAGTGTGTATGTATTTTGTTGGTTTCTGTATGAATTTTTGCGTTTTTTTTGCATATTTATTTATTTTTAAATAAATATTAATAAAATAAACGCGAAAATGGGCAGAATGTACGGAAACGGGAAGGGGATGAGCGCCCCCGCCCCCCCCTTTAAGAGAAAACCACCAACATGGTTGAGGGTTAAACCCCAAGAGGTAGAGGACCATATAGTTAAATTGGCGAGAAAAGGACAGACTCCATCACAAGTAAATATAAATTTAATTAAATTAATATAATATTTACTCTTTATACACCTGGTTATGAGTATGCTGCTGCTGCTGCTGCTGCTGATGATGATGATGATGGTGATGGTGATGGTCGTGGTTCTGCTGCTGCTGCTCAAACGGGTGGTTGTGCTGCTGCTGCAGCAGAAACTCCAACAGCAACAGCAGTGAAATCCAGACACAGCAGCAGCTACAGCAGCAGCAGCTGCAGCAGCAGCAGCAGCAGCAGCTACAGCAGCAGCAGCAGCAGCAGCAGAAACAAGAAAGGAAAGGTGTTCTTGTTTCTGTGGCTGCTGCATGCATGGAGCTGGATGCTGAAATAGAATAGCAGCAGCAGCAGCAGCAGCAGCAGCACAAGCAGCAGCAGCAGCAGCAGCAGCAGCAGCAGCAGCAGCAGAGCTTCTTGCTTCTTCTCGCTGCAGCTGATGAGCTGCTGCATGCATCTGTGCATGCGTATATGTTTTGTTGTTTTTTTGTTGTTGTTTGTTTTTGTTGTTTTATTTAAATCTATTTTTGTTTGTTTTGTGGTTTATATATCCTTTATATTTTTTCGTTTTTTTCTCTGTTTCTTTCTCTGTTTCTTTGTTTGTTTGTTTTATATCTTTAATTATTTTGTTTGTTTGTTTTTACTTTTTTATTTATTTTCTTATTTTTTTTTGTTTCTGTTTTGTTTGTTTTTCTTTATGCTGGGGTGTATATACACAGTGCGTTTGTATACACT
>NW_013570891.1:17753-17998 GCF_000499745.2 Eimeria mitis | reverse complement strand
TATATATATATATATATATATATATATATATAAAATAAAACAAAGAAAAAATAAAAAAATAAAATACAAAAAAGGCGTATAAAGAAGCGGCCAATCAAAACTAACAAAACAAACCAAAAAAAACCGAACTAAACAACACCAAAATAAAAATAAATAAAAAATAAATAAATAAAAATAAATAAAATAAATAAAAATAAATATTTTTTTTGTTTACAGATTGGCGTTACGCTAAGAGACCAGTTTGG
>NW_013570891.1:15048-15298 GCF_000499745.2 Eimeria mitis | reverse complement strand
AAAAAAAAAAAAAATAAATATCTTTGTGGCTGCTGCTGAGCTGCCTATACACCCGAAAAACAAAACAAACAGAAACAACCATTTCTTTAAATTTAATTATAAAGTAAATAAAATAAAATAAATAAAATAAATAAATAAAATAAATAAAATAAATAAAATAAATAAATAATAAATAAATATAGTTATCTATTATAAATTATTATAAATAAAACAAAATAGATAAACGCAGAACACTGCAGCAGAGGAGCTT
>NW_013570891.1:14571-14948 GCF_000499745.2 Eimeria mitis | reverse complement strand
TTTCTTTGTTTTTGTTTCTTTCTTTGTTTCTTTCTGTCTCCTTTCTGTTTTTTCTGTTTTCTTTATTTTTGTTTATTTATTTATATCTCTTTCTTTCTTTTGTTTTTCTTTATTTCTTTCTGTCTCTCTTTCTGTCTCTTTCTGTCTCTTTCTGTTTGTTTCTTTGTTTCTCTTTCTTTGTTTCTCTCTCTGTTTCTGTCTCTGTCTCTTTCTGTCTCTTCCTTTATCTTTTTTATTATTTTTTTTGTTTGTTTTTGTCTCTCTATCTCTGTTTCTTTCTTTCTGTCTCTTTCTTTATATTTCTCTCTTTCTGTTTGTTTGTTTCTGTCTCTCTATCTGTCTCTCTCTCTGTCTCTCTTTCTGTTTGTTTGTTTCTT
>NW_013570891.1:12196-14471 GCF_000499745.2 Eimeria mitis | reverse complement strand
ACTTGTTTCTGTCTCTCTTTCTGTCTCTTTCTGTTTGTTTCTTTGTTTCTCTTTCTTTGTTTCTCTCTCTCTGTTTCTGTCTCTGTTTCTTTCTGTCTCTTTCTTCTTTTTTTTTATTATCTTTTTGTTTGTTTTTGTCTCTCTATTTTTGTTTCTTTCTTTCTGTCTCTTTCTTTATATTTCTCTCTTTTTGTTTGTTTGTTTCTGTCTCTCTATCTCTATCTGTCTCTCTTTCTGTCTCTCTTTCTGTTTGTTTGTTTCTGTCTCTCTATCTCTGTTTCTCTCTATCTATTTCTTTATATTTCTCTCTTTCTGTTTGTTTCTTTCTCTTTATCTCTTTCTCTATTTCTTTCTTTCTTTCTTTTTGTTTGTTTGTTTCTGTCTCTCTATCTCTGTCTCTGTCTCTCTTTCTGTTTGTTTGTTATTTCCTTTCTATCTCTTTTGTTTACTTCTATTTGTTTGTTTGTCTTTACTTATTATTAATTAATTTATTTATTTTTTATTTATATTTATTTATTTTTTATATTTATTTATTTTTTATATTTATTTATTTTTTATATTTATTTTTTATATTTATTTATAGTTTCTAGTTAGAGAAGAAACAAAAAACAAAAACAAAAAACGAAATATAAACAGCAAACAAAAACACAAAAAAATATTTATTTATTAATTTATTTTATTTATTTATTTATTTATTTATTTATTTATTTATTTATATTTACATTAGTATAGATAAATATAAATATAAAAAGATACAAATATATTTATTTTTTTTATTTTATTTTATTTATTTTATTTTATTTATTTTATTGTCAGTTAAGGATTAAACAATTTGTTGTTAGGTAAAGACAAAAAGAATAAACACCAGAGGCCGTCTCCTGCTGCTATTTGCTGCTGCTGCTGCTGCTGCTGCTGCTGCTGCTGCAGCTGCTGCTGCTCTTTGTTTCTGCTGCTGCTGCTGCTGCTGCTGTTTGCTGCTGCTGCTGCTATTGCTGCAGCACCTGTGCATACACCTGCTGCTTAGCCACCTGTAGCAGCAGCAGCTGCTGCAGCAACAGCAGCAGCAGCAGCAGCATTTGCAGCAGCAGCAGCTGCTGCTGCTGCTGCAGCTGCAAGTGCTGCTGCCCTATTGTCTTCGCTGTCTACTACAGTTGCTGCTGCTGCTGCTGCTGCAGCTGCTGCTGTTTTTGTTACGGCAGCAGCACCAGCAGCTGCTGCTGCTGCTAGACACTTCCAGCAGCAGCAGCAGAAAGCCAGCAGCAGCAGCAGCAGCAGCAGCAGCAAGTCTACAGCAGCACCGGAGAGGACCAATCGTCTTGATGTACCTGCTGCCGGGCAAGCTGCTGCTGCTGCTGCTGCTGTTGCTGCTGCTGCTGTGGTGTCGGCGTCGGCTGCTGCTGCTGCTGCTGCTGCCAAGCTGCTGATGGATTTTGCTGCAGCGGCTGCTGCTGCTGCTGCTGCAGCGCAAGCTGCTGCTGCTGCTGCTGCTGCTGCGGCAATGGCTGCGGTGGCGGCCAGGCGTCCCTCCCCCAGATAAGACCTGCATGCTGCTGCTGCTGCTGCTGCTGCTGCTGTTGCTGCTGCTGCTGCTGCTGCTGCTGCTGCCAGACGCTCGGGGGCGGGTGACGCTGATCTATGGGCATCGGCCACCGGTGGTAGTGCTGCTGCTCCCACTGTTGCTGCTGCTGCTGCTGCTGCTGCTGCAGTTGCTGCTGCTGCTGCTGCTGCAGCTGCTGCTGCTGCTGTTCGTGAATAGCCAATGCTGTGCTGCTAAGACAAGCACGTGCAATATCTCGCTGCTGCAGCGCGAGCTGCTGCTGCTGCTGCTGCTGCTGCTGCTGCTGCTGTTGGTGCGGCTGCTGCTGCAGTTGCTGCCGCTGCTGGTGCTCCCACGGTTGTTGATGCTGCTGCTGCTGCTGCTGCTGCTGCTGCTGTTTCAGCAGCAAACGACGCCAACGATAAACACAGTGCTGCGCCCGCAGCAGCAGGTCCCCCACAAGAACGCTGTCATTCATAGAGCTGCTGCCTCCTGCTGCTGCTGCTGCTGCTGCTGCTGCTGCTGCTGCTGCTGCTGCAGGATCAGATAAACGAATACGAGTCGCCAGCTCCTGCACCATCGCTATTGCTGTTATCAGCTCGTCCCTAAACACAGCAGCAGCAGCAGCAGCAGCAGCAGCATGGAGGAGACAGCAGCAGCAGCAGCAGCAGCAGCATGGAGGCAACAGCAGCAGCAGCAGCAGCAGCAACACAAGTGTTGCGATGCGTTCACAGTAAA
>NW_013570891.1:11870-12096 GCF_000499745.2 Eimeria mitis | reverse complement strand
GCAGCATGGAGGCAACAGCAGCAGCAGCAGCAGCAGCATGGAGGCAACAGCAGCAGCAGCAGCAGCAGCACCAACACAAGTGTTGCGGTGCGTTCACAGTAAGCCTAGCAGTAGCAGCAACACTATATCAGAAGCAGCAGCAACACCAGCGACAGCAACAGCAGCAGCAGCAACAGCAGCAGCAGCAGCAGCAGCAGGACTTGCAGCAGCAGCAGCAGCACTTGCA
>NW_013570891.1:10699-11770 GCF_000499745.2 Eimeria mitis | reverse complement strand
GACAGCAACAGCAGCAGCAGCAACAGCAGCAGCAGCAGCAGCAGCAGGACTTGCAGCAGCAGCAGCAGCAGCAGCAGCACTTGCAGCAGCAGCAGCAGCAGTACTTACTTGAGTTCCCAGTCTTGCTGCTGCTGCTGCATATCTGCTGCTGGGTCTTCGGCTGGTCTTCTGTGCTGCAGCTGCATCGATTGGTGCTGCAGCTGCAGCTGCGACCGTGAAGCAGCAGCAGCAGCAGCAGCTGCTGCTGCTGCTGCTGCTGCTCTTTGCTGCGGGTCCGAATGCAGCACCACAGCCCCAGCAGCAACATGCAGCGGCTTGGGCCCTTCAGCTGCTCTGCTGTCTGCTGCTGCAGCATAAGGATCTGCTGCTGCTGCTGCTGCTGCTGCTGCTGCTGCTGCGCTGCTAGGGAAGCTAAGCTCCGCTCTATCAGCAGCAGCAGCAGCAGCAGCAGCAGCAGCAATTGGTGTGTTCTCGCGGCTCCCTGCATGCAGCCCATTGTGTTTATTGTCTTCATCGAGGTAAGAACCAAAGAGGAAGTCTGCTGCTGCTGCTGCTGCTGCTGCTGCTGCTTCGGGTCCCCTGTGTGGGTTTGTGAAGCCTGGTGGTAGATGCAGCTGCAGCTGCTGCTGCTGCTGCTGCTGCTGCTGCAGCTGCAACTGCTGCTGCTGCTGCTGCTGCTGCTGCTGCAGCTGCTGCTGGCGGCGCAGCTGCATCTCTTCTATTTCCTCAGCTGTAACAACAGGGCGGCTAGCGAGGGTAGCAGCATCACAGTATCCGCTGCTGCTGCTGCTGCTGCTGCTGCTGCTGCTGCTGCTGCTGCTGTTTCTGCTGCTGTATGCATTGTTTGCAAGGCCCGCTATTAGTGATGAGAGAAGAGGGTTTAGTGCAGCAGCAGTCTCTGTGCTGTTTGTTTCTTTTGCTGCTGCTGCTGCTGCTGCTGCTGCTGCTTCATCTGCTAGCTGCTGCTGTTGCTGCTGCTGATGCTGCAGTGCAGCAAGCATCAGGCTACGCAGATCCCCCGCTAAGAGAACTCTCTGCTCCTGCTGCTGCTGCTGGTGCTGCTGCTGCTGG
>NW_013570891.1:10082-10599 GCF_000499745.2 Eimeria mitis | reverse complement strand
GCAGTGCAGCAAGCATCAGGCTACGCAGATCCCCCGCTAAGAGAACTCTCTGCTCCTGCTGCTGCTGCTGCTGCTGCTGCTGCTGCTGCTGCTGCTGCTGCAGCAGATGCGGGTATGCTGCTCCTAAGCAGCAGCAAAGCTCCTCCAGCAGCAAGCAAGGAAGATGTGGTTTACTGCGATCATCATCATCATCATCATCTGCTGCTGCTGCTGCTGCTGCTGCTGCTGCTGCTGCTGCAGCCGGTGAAGCCTGAACAAACCTCCTCTAGGTGCTTTTTCCACAGCAACGCAAAGTCTAGGGTTTCGAGTGTATCTACACTCAGCTGCAGCGCGAAGCCAAGAGAGAGGTCTTGCTGCGTCAGCAGCGAGAACTGCTTCTTCTCCTGCTGCTGCTGCTGCCGCTGCTGCTGCTGCTGGTGCTGCTGCGGCTGCGAGTGCTGCTGCTGGTGCTGCTGCTGCGGCGGCGGCGGAGGAGGAGAAGGCGTGTCCTTGTCTTCTTCTGCATCCTCCTCCACAC
>NW_013570891.1:9679-9921 GCF_000499745.2 Eimeria mitis | reverse complement strand
GCTGCTGCTGCTGCTGCTGCTGCTGCTGCTGCTGTTGCTGCTGCTGCTGCTGCTGCTGCTGCTGCTGCGCACGGGAAACTTCCCGCTCTACATAGTCCGTCACAAGAAAGACAGAAATGTCGCACTCTGACCATGTCTTTGCTGCTGCTGCTGCTGCTGCTGCTGCTGCTGCTGCAGTTGATATATTTCCTGCTGCAGCTGCTGCCGTCGATGCACTCCCTGCTGCTGCTGCTGCTGCTGCT
>NW_013570891.1:9231-9579 GCF_000499745.2 Eimeria mitis | reverse complement strand
CTGCTGCTGCTGCTGCAGTTGATATATTTCCTGCTGCAGCTGCTGCCGTCGATGCACTCCCTGCTGCTGCAGCAGCAGCAGCAGCAGCAGCAGCAGCAACAGGCTTCTTACCTCTGCTTGCCATCAAACCCTCGCCAAACAGATAACGCAGCCCCCGAAAACTCATGGGGCACAAATCCTCACACTGCAGCAGCAGCAGCAGCAACAGCAGCAGCAGCAGCAGCAGCAGCAGCAGCAGCAGCAGCAACAGCATATATATCTATGCAGATAAACCTGTATATATTTGTTATAAATATATACAGCAACGCAATGCATGCAGTACAAACCCTAAACCCTAAACCCTAAACC
>NW_013570891.1:8744-9131 GCF_000499745.2 Eimeria mitis | reverse complement strand
CTCACACTGCAGCAGCAGCAGCAGCAGCAGCAGCAGCAGCAACAGCAGCAGCAGCAGCAGCAGCAGCAACAGCATATATATCTATGCAGATAAACCTGTATATATTTATTATAAATATATACTGCAACGCAATGCATGCAATACAAACCCTAAACCCTAAACCCTAAACACTAACACCGCACCAAGGACAGCAGCAACAGCAGCAGCAGCAGCAACAGCAACAGCAGCAGCAGCAGCGGCATCAGCAGCACATGATCATCAGCAGCAGCGACAACAGCAGAAGCAACCGCAACAGCAGCAACAGCAACCGCAGCAGCAAGTGCAGCAGCAACAGCAGCAGCACATCATCATCAGCAGCAACAGCAACAGCAGCAGCAGCAGCAGCAA
>NW_013570891.1:7841-8644 GCF_000499745.2 Eimeria mitis | reverse complement strand
GCAGCAACAGCAGCAGCAGCAGCAACAGCAACAGCAGCAGCAGCAGCGGCATCAGCAGCACATGATCATCCGCAGCAGTGACAACAGCAGAAGCAACAGCAACCGCAACAGCAGCAAGAGCAACCGCAGCAGCAAGTGCAGCAGCAACAGCAGCAGCAACAGCAGCAGCACATCATCATCAGCAGCAACAGCAACAGCAGCAGCAGCAGCAGCAGCAGCAGCAGCAGCAGCAGCAGCATACATGTGTGTGTGCAGCACAAGCCCCCTCCTTCATTTGCATGACAGCCGAATAATCCAAAAATATATAAAGAGGAAGATTACGCAGTATATCAGCTCGATTCGCTTCTGCTGCTGCTGCTGCTGCTGCTGCTGCTGCTGTTGCTGCTGCTGCTGCTGCTGCTGCTGTTGCAGTTGGTGATTGGGCTCCTGATGCTGTTTGTGCTGCGGCTCTTCCTGCTGCAGCAGGGGCTCCTGATGCTCCTCGCGGTGCTGCTGCGGCTGCTGCTGCTGCTGCTGCTGGTCCTGTTGCTGCACCAGGAGGAGCTGCTGCTGCTGCTGCTGCTGGTGCTGCTGCTGCAGGAGCAGCAGATGCAGCAGACTGAGACGAAGCAACACTAGGGGCGGAACCTGCTGCTGCTGCTGTTCGCGCAGGTGCTGCGGCAGCAGGGGTCTGAGTTGCTGCTGCTGCTGCTGCTCCTGCTGCTGCTGCTGTGTTGCCTTTAGCTGCCGCCCTGCCATCCCCTGCTTGGGTAGAGCGTGCAGCAGCAGCAGCATTACTTGCTGCTGCTGCTGCAGCAGCAGGC
>NW_013570891.1:7253-7741 GCF_000499745.2 Eimeria mitis | reverse complement strand
CTGCACCAGGAGGAGCTGCTGCTGCTGCTGCTGCTGGTGCTGCTGCTGCAGGAGCAGCAGATGCAGCAGATTGAGATGAAGCAACACTAGGGGCGGCACCTGCTGCTGCTGCTGTTCGCGCTGGTGCTGCAGCAGCAGGGGTCTGAGTTGCTGCTGCTGCTGCTGCTCCTGCTGCTGCTGCTGCTGCTGTGTTGCCTTTAGCTGCAGCCCTGCCATCCCCTGCTTGGGTAGAGCGTGCAGCAGCAGCAGCATTACTTGCTGCTGCTGCTGCTGCTGCTGCAGCAGGTTGTGCTGCTGCTGCTGCTGCATACGAAACCCGCCCAGAGGGGGCCCGTCGATCTAATGTTGTTGCTGCTGCAGTTGTTGCTGCTGCTGCAGTTGTTGCTGCTGCTGCTGTTGTTGCTGCAGCAGCGTCACAACTGCGGCGGCCACCACCAGCAGCTGCTGCTTGCTGCTGTCTGCCGCTGCTGCTGCTGCTATTGCTCACC
>NW_013570891.1:6918-7153 GCF_000499745.2 Eimeria mitis | reverse complement strand
CATACGAAACCCGCCCAGAGGGGGCCCGTCGATCTAATGTTGTTGCTGCTGCAGTTGTTGCTGCTGCTGCTGCTGTTGTTGCTGCTGCTGCTGTTGTTGCTGCAGCTGCATCACGACTGCGGCCACCGCCAGCAGCTGCTGCTTGCTGCTGTCTGCCGCTGCTGTTGCTGCTATTGCTCACTGGACCTTTGTTGCCCCGCTGCTGCTGCTGCTGCTGCTGCTGCTGCTGTTGCTG
>NW_013570891.1:6557-6818 GCF_000499745.2 Eimeria mitis | reverse complement strand
GAGCGCCGTGTGTTGCCAGCAGCACATTTGAGCCGCTGAGCAGACGATGGTGCTGCTGCTGCTGCTGCTGCTGCTGCTGGTGCTGCTGCTGCTGCTGCTGCACCTGAACGCTGGCCTGCTGCTCCTGCTGCTGCTGGAACTGCAGCAGCAGCAGCAGCAGCAGCAGATCCCCCAGAAGTATTGCTGCTGGGGTGCTGCGGCACTGTCTGCAGCAGCAAACACACACAAAAAAAAACACCAATCCAGCAGCAGCAGCAGCAG
>NW_013570891.1:5698-6295 GCF_000499745.2 Eimeria mitis | reverse complement strand
GAGCGCCGTGTGTTGCCAGCAGCACATTTGAGCCGCTGAGCAGACGATGGTGCTGCTGCTGCTGCTGCTGGTGCTGCTGCTGCTGCTGCTGCACCTGAACGCTGGCCTGCTGCTCCTCCTGCTGCTGCTGGAACTGCAGCAGCAGCAGCAGCAGCAGCAGGTCCCCCAGAGGTATTGCTGCTGGGGTGCTGCGGCACTGTCTGCAGCAGCAAACACACACAAAAAAAAAAAAACCAATCCAGCAGCAGCAGCAGCAGCAGCAGCAGCAGGAACTGCTACGCCTGAACCCCACCCCCCAAACCCTAAACCCTAAACCCTAAACCCTAAACCCTAAACCCTAAACCCTTACAGGCAAGGTGCTGGAGCGAGCAGGAGGGTTGCGGCGGCTGTCTACGTGTGATTGATGAGCAAACATATACATGTGCAGCTGCAACACACACAAACCCTAAACCCTAAACCCTAAACCCTAAACCCTAAACCCTAAACCCTAAACCCTAGGTATTACATTCGTGAATCCGTTTGGGGTTTTGGGGGACTATACGCGGACAAGAGCAGCAGCAACAGCAGAAACTAGCAGCAACAAAGCAGCAGCAACAC
>NW_013570891.1:2140-4731 GCF_000499745.2 Eimeria mitis | reverse complement strand
TGCTGCAGCCCACTGACGCACCAAAGCTGAACACAGCAGCAGCAGCAGCAGCAGCAGCAGCAGCAGCAGCTGCAATATCGCATACGCATGCAGCAACAGCAGCAACAGCAACAGCACCAGAAACAGCAACAGCAGCACCACCACCAGCACCCACCACCAGCACCAGCACCAGCAACAGCAGCAGCAACAGCAGCAGCAGCAGCAACAGCAACAGCAACAGCAGCAGCAACAGCAGCAGCAGCAGCAGCAGCAGCAGCAGCAGCATACTCATTGGGTCTGGTATAGCGTTGTACTCCATGCGCAGCCAAAGGGGGACCTGAGCCTTCTTCCTTGCATCGAGGCGAGGGTAAACATAAGCAGCAGCAGCAGCAGCAGCAGGAGCAGCAGCAGCAGCAGCAGCAGGAGCAGCACTGGCGTCTGCTGCAGCAGGAGCAGCAGCAGCAGCAACAGCATTCATTACGAGAAGGGCCCCGCTGCTGCTGATGCTGCAGTGCGAGAGGTGCAGCTCCTCCAGCAGCAAGCATCCTTTTGCTGCTGTCTTTGTTATATAAGCAGCAACTGCTGCTGCTCCCTCATCACCTATATTATTTTTATATAGTTTTAATTTATTTATTTTTATGTTGCTGCAGCAGCACGATAAAACATATAATAAACCAGCAGCACCGCTCCCGCTTATGTTGTTCTCCGCAAGGTCTAGAGATAGTACCACCAATGCAGGCAACCTGCTGCTGCTGCTGCTGCTGCTGCTGCTGCTGCTGCTGCTGCTGCTGCTGCTGCTGGTGCGGGGGTGCTGCTGCTGCATGCACTGAGACAGCCAACGCCCAAACTCCTCGACGTCAGCATCCCGCAAGCCCCGCCGCTGCAGCGCCACATGAACATATACAACCTGCTGCTGCTGCTGCTGCTGCTGCTGCTGCTGCTGCTGCTGCTGGGCGCTGCTGCGACCTAAGCTGCTGCAGCGCTCTATACGCATATAAGAAGAGAATCTGCTGCTGCGGGGGAACAGCGTTGATATAGTGATGGCGCTGCTGCTGCTGCTGCTGCTGCTGCTGCTGCTGCTACTACTAGTACTACTACTGCTGCCGCTGCTGCTGCTGCTGCTGCTACTGCCGCTGCTGCTGCTGCTGCTGCTGCTGCTTGGGGGGACGGCCCCGCCGCGAGAGACATTCTCGCTCCTAGGCCGCATTCTTAAATTTGTCGTTCCGGATGCATGCTGCTGCTGCTGCTGCTGTTGCTGCTGCTGCTGCTGTTGCTGCTGCTGCTGCTGCTGCTAGGTTTGCTGCAGTGTGTGTTGCTGCTTCGCCACCGCTGCAATGCAGCAGCAACTGCAGCAGCAGCAGCAGCAACAGCAGCAGGAGGCGGTGGCAGGGATGGGTTAGAGCAGCAGCGGGAGAGTCTGCAGCAAGTCAACAGGCGCATGCAGTGCTGCTGCTGCTGCTGCAGCTGCTGCTGCTGCTGCTGCTGCTTGGCAGCTCTGTCAACGGAGGCAAAAGATCTGCTGCTGCTGCTGCTGCTGTTGCTGCTGCTGCTGCTGCTGCTGCTGCTGNTGCTGCTGCTGCTGCTGCTGCTGCTGCTGGAGCGAACAAATGCAGCAGAAGACAGAGCAGCAGCAGCAGCACAAGGAGGGGTGTTTTTAGGGGGAGGGCAACAGCAGCAAAGGTTTCTTTGATGCTCGCCTTGTGCTGCAGCAGCAGCTGCTGCTGCTGCTGCTGCTGCTGCTGCTGCTACTACTACTAGTAATACGCCAAGCAGGCTGCTGCTGCTGACGGAAGCAGCTGCTTATTGTTATTCTGTATTCTGTCTCGATTATCTAAATTAAGAGAAATTGTTGCTGCTGCAGTAGCTGCTGTGTCCTTGCTGCTGCTGGTGGTGTTGCTAGTGCAGCAGCAGCAGGGGGCTTTGCTGCTGCTGCTGCTGCTGCTGCTGCTGCTGCTGCTGTTGCTGCTACTTATGTAGGGTGTATATACACCGCTATAACACCGCCGCTAGCCGTTCTCTACATGAAATTAAAAACTAAAATAATATTAATAAAATACTTTATTTAAAACATAAACTTTTACTCGTAAACACCAGCTGCTGCTGATGGCAACCATGCTGGGGTGTACAGACACCCCGTAGAGAGAGCGGCTACAGCAGCAGCAGCAGCAGCAGCAGCAGCAGCAGCAGCAGCAGCAGCAGCAGCTGAGCCTTGCTGCTGCTGNAAAAAAAAAAAAAAAAAAAAAAAAAAAAAAAAAAAAAAAAAAAAAAAAGAGAAACAAACGCCAGTAATACTCTCCTCATACACCCTTGTTATTAATTTTCGTGAAAAATAATAATAAAATTAAAAATAATAAATAAATAATTAATTAAAAATAAACAAAAAAATATAAACAAATATACACAAACACCTGCTTATACTCTTTCTTGTGTCTAGCAGCTGCAGCAGCAGCAGCAGCAGCAGCAGCAGCTGCAGCAGCAGCAGCTGCAGCAGCAGCACCTGCTGCAGCAGCAGCAACATGCATGCTCACCCCCAGCCTTTTATTAAGGGATAGATAAATTTATTTTTTAGAGACATAGAAAGGAGAGTGCATTCATACTGGGTGATGAAATAT
>NW_013570891.1:1703-2081 GCF_000499745.2 Eimeria mitis | reverse complement strand
ATATATATATATATATATATATGTTTATATATATATGTATATATATATAATATATATACTATATATACTATTATATATTTATATAATATATATATATATATATATATAAATGGTTTATACATGTATATAAATATCTAATAATGAAAGGCAGTTCGTTATAAATATAAAAGACAAACGGCTACAAATAAAACAGAACATAAACATAAATATTTATATTTATATAAATATAAATATTTATATTTATATAAACACAAATATTTATATTTATATAAATATAAATATTTATATAAATATAAAAATCTATATTTATATTTAGACATAAAGATAAAAAAACAATTAAATATAAAACACAACAGGAGCAGTTCGTTATCTATATAA
>NW_013570891.1:914-1674 GCF_000499745.2 Eimeria mitis | reverse complement strand
AAAAAAAAAAAAAAAAAAAAAAAAAAAAAAAAAAAAAAAATAATAAATAAATAAATAAAATTATTATTGATATAATATAATAATAAAAATAAAGAAATAAATAATATTATTATCGATAAAATATTTATTTATTTTTTATTTTTATTTTTTTTTATAAATAACACTGCGATTCATTTCTTTGCTGGTGGCTGCTGTTTGTTTTAATTTATTTTTTTTTTGTTTCCGTTTACTTCTCGGTTGTTGTTTGTTTTTTTTATTTTATATTTCTCTTCTCTTTTTTGCTTATTTTATTATTTTTAGTTTATTCTTTTTTTTTTGTTTTTTTGTTCGCTGCATCCTGCCTGTTGTTTGTTGTTTATTGTTTTCCGTTTTTTTATTTGAGCGGAGAAACTTTTAATTTTTTTTTTTTTGTTTTATATAAATTAAATAAATATTTTTATTGAATAAACTTTTTTTTATATTTAAATTTCGGTGTCAGTGTAAGTGTATGTATGAGCTGCCGCTACACGCTAACTAGAATTGATATTTTTATATTAAATTAAATTTTAATTTAATTTAATAAATAAAATAAAAAATAAATATTTAATTACTTTTTATTTTATTATATGAATCAATGCGATACAGCTCAAGCAGCCTTTTTGTTTCTATTGCAGCATAATTTTCATCGATAAACAAAAAAAAATAAAAATAAAAATAAAAACTTTTTTGTGTTTCTCGATTAAAATTAATATTTTTTTAATTTGTTTACTATCAATAGAAT
>NW_013570891.1:747-899 GCF_000499745.2 Eimeria mitis | reverse complement strand
AAAAAAAAAAAAAAAAAAAAAATAAAAATAAAAACTTTTTTGTGTTTCTCAATTAAAATTAATATTTTTTTTTAATTTGTTTACTATCAATAGAATATTAAAAAAGATAAATTGTTGCATCTTCTCTCAGCAGTTCTTTTCTCGCAGTAGGC
>NW_013570891.1:495-647 GCF_000499745.2 Eimeria mitis | reverse complement strand
TATAT
Source organism: Eimeria mitis (assembly GCF_000499745.2). Classification (NCBI taxonomy): domain Eukaryota; phylum Apicomplexa; class Conoidasida; order Eucoccidiorida; family Eimeriidae; genus Eimeria; species Eimeria mitis. Next base: position 642 of record NW_013570891.1, on the reverse strand, counting down.
ATATATATATATATATATATATATATATATATATATATATATATATATATATATATATATTTTCTTGATTACTTTTTCTCTACGATGTAGATATATATATATATTTTACTATTTTAAAAATATACTGAAATTAATCTATGGCTGCAG
>NW_013570891.1:0-228 GCF_000499745.2 Eimeria mitis | reverse complement strand
TAATATATATATATATATATATATATATTTAAATATATTTTCTTGTTTTTTTTCTTCGCTGGATTCACCCACGAAAGCATGAAGGCGATTGAGGAAATGGGTGTGATCAGGTAGAATATGCAAAAGAAAGCTTCGTATACAATATACAATATAATATATATTATATTATATGTATAAATTTAAAATATATATATATATATATATATATATATATATATATATATATAT
>NW_013570890.1:7875-8199 GCF_000499745.2 Eimeria mitis | reverse complement strand
TATATATATATATATGTAGTTATTTATTTATTTATATTATAAAGAATGAAGATTCTGAAATATGTAATATACGCGTTGTGTAATAACTGGATAGGTATTATATAAATATAAAATAAATAAAATATAAAATAAATAAATATATTTTACTTTATATTTTTATTCTATATTTTATAGTATATATAAATTATAAAATAAATAAATATAAATTATAGAATAAATAAAATATAAAAATATATGAAATATGAAATATATTAAATATGTTAAAAACGAGTTATATATTATATGTAATATATATTATATATAATATATACGACACAATATATT
>NW_013570890.1:7670-7836 GCF_000499745.2 Eimeria mitis | reverse complement strand
TATATATATATATATATATATATATATATATATATACATAAACGGAAAAAAACCCGCTTATGCTGGGTGCAGAAACATGTACTTTATTTGCTTTTCTCTTTGTTTTGTTTTTTTGTTTTTTTTGCTCTTCACTTTCTTTTTTCTATATTTTATTTTTTTCTGTTTT
>NW_013570890.1:5893-7563 GCF_000499745.2 Eimeria mitis | reverse complement strand
TTTTTTTTTTTGTGTTTTACGTTTTATAGTTTTGTGTTTGTTTTATATTTGCATTTTATTATTTCCTTCTGTTCGTATTGTGTTTATTAATGACCTGTTTCTTATTTAGTTGAAATATAAATAAAAAATAATAAAAAGAAAAAAAAAACAGAAACAAAGAGTTAAATACTGTGTAGGTATTTCAGGTGTACGTACACTGCAGGGGACCCTCTCGCAGCAGCGGCAGCAAACGGTGTATATAATAGGTTATTTTTGTTAATTTTTTTGTAAATATTTATAAATATTAAATTAAAAAAGAAAAAAAGAAAAAAAAATAAAAAAAAAATAAAATTTTTATATAAACTGCTGCTTTCTCGTGCAGGCGCAGATCACCACCACCCCCAACCACCACCGCTGTGTGCAGCTGCAACAGGGGGGTGTATTAGGCTTAAAAATATGAATAAAAACCTGAAATAAAAGAATTTTATAAATAAATAAATAAAATAAAATAAAGTTTTACATTTTTTTTTCATTTTCTATTTATTTTAATTGCAAGATCGCCTGCTTACCGATCCGTGCACCTCATATAGCCGTTGGTTCGTTCTGCTGGTTGGTTGCTTATAACTCCTTTTTAATTGTTTTTTCTTTATTTTCTTTTATTTTAATTAGATATAATTCTTTTTAATTTATTTATTTTCTTTTTTTCTTTTATTTGCATCATAGACACAAGACGAGCAGCAGCAACACCACCGGGTGGGCGCTCAAGCAAACAGCAGCAGAAGCAACACAGAAAAAAAAATAAATAAATAAATAAAATAAATAAATAATAAATAAATAAATAAATAAATAGAAACATTTACATAGTATTACAGATAAGAAAAATAAATAAACAAAAAAGAAACGAAGCAGTAACGTAGATATACAAACAAAACAAAGAAATACACAAAACAGCAAAAAAAGAGAAAAAAAACACAAAAGTACAAAAGCAAACAAACAGAAAAATAATAAACAAAAAAATATACAAAAGAAGAACAAACCAACCAACACACAAACAAACAAAAGAAAAAAAATAAACACCGAGGCAAATACCCCCCCTCCCCCGTGCTGCTGCTGCTGCTGCTGCTGCTGCAGGTATCAAGCTACGTGATCCAAATGTCATCAGCAGCAGCAGCAACAGCAGCTGCTGCTGCTGCAGCAGCAGCAGCAGCAGCAGCAAGTGGTTCTTCTGATTTGTTATGGGGAGAAAAAGACGGGGCGTCTGCTGCTATTTCTAAATTACGAAAATTCAGTTTAAAAGAAATCGGAAACAGACAGTGAGACAAAAACATTCAGGTGTATGTGCAGCTCATGCGGTGTATACGCAGCTCATGGGGTGTATGCGCAGCTCATGCGGTGTATACGCAGCTCACGGGGTGTATGCGCAGCTCACGGGGTGTATGTACACCTCATGGGGTGTATGTACACCTCATGTACACCTCATGGGGTGTATGTGCAGCTCACGGGGTGTATGCGCAGCTCACGGGGTGTATGCGCAGCTCATGGGGTGTATACGCAGCTCATGGGGTGTATATACACCTCATGGGGTGTATATACCTCTTAGTAGGTGTGCATACGCCACCTAAAGGTGCACATACACCCCGTCAGCTGTATATACACCTTATGAGCTGCACATACACCCCAAGAGCTGCACA
>NW_013570890.1:1746-1816 GCF_000499745.2 Eimeria mitis | reverse complement strand
TGAATGAGGTTATGTATGACCAGCTGCCGCCCCTAAAGGATTTACATCGCTACCTGGAGGTCTGTGTATA
>NW_013570890.1:1279-1646 GCF_000499745.2 Eimeria mitis | reverse complement strand
TGCTGCTGCTGCTGCTGCTGTTGCTGCTGCTGCTGCTGCTGCTGCTGCTGCTGCTGCTGCTGCTGCTATTGTTGATGTTGTCTGCTCCTGCTGTTGTTGCTGCTGCTTCTGATGTCTGCTTCTGTTGCTGCTGCTGCTGCTGCTGCTGTTCCCTGCTTCTGTTGCTGCTGATGTCTGCTTCTGTTGCTGCTGCTGTTTGTTTCTGTTACTGCTGCTACCTGCTGCTGTTGGTGCTGCTGCTGCCTGTTTCTGTTGTTGCTGCTGCTGCTGTTGCTACTGCTGCTGCTCTCTGCCACTGTTGCTGCTTCTGTCCGTATCTGTTGCTGCTGCAGTCTTTTGCTGCTGCAGTCTGTCGCTGTTACTGCTG
>NW_013570890.1:0-205 GCF_000499745.2 Eimeria mitis | reverse complement strand
CTAGCTACAGCTAGCCACAGCTAGCTACAGCTAGCCACAGCTAGCTACAGCTAGCTGCAGCTAGCCACAGCTAGCCACAGCTAGCTACAGCTAGCCACAGCTAGCTACAGCTAGATACAGCTAGCTACAGCTAGCTACAGCTAGCCACAGCTAGCTACAGCTAGCCGCAGGTAGCTACAGCTAGCCACAGCTAGCTGCAGCTAGC
>NW_013570889.1:7946-8653 GCF_000499745.2 Eimeria mitis | reverse complement strand
TATATATATATATATATATATATATATATATATATACATAAATATATATATATACCTTTATGTATATTTCGTTCTAATGGGTTTTCGGGTTTCTTTTTTGTTGTTTATTGTTTGTTTATCTTGTTTTTTTATTTTTGTTTATTTTTATTTTTGTTTATTTATTTTTTTTGTTTATTCTTCTTTTTCTTGTATGAGTGGGGTTTAGGGTTTAGGGTTTAGGGTTTAGGGTTTAGGGTTTTATATGTTGCTTGTAGTAGTTTCCGTTTCTTTTTATAATTTATTATTATTTTTATTGTTTTTATTTTATTATTATTTTTATCTATTTTCTTTTTCTTTTATTTATATATATCTTTGTTTACTATTTGTTGCGTATTAGGTATTTTTTTTATTATTTATTTAATAAAACAACAATAAAAATAAAAAAAATAAAATAAAAAACAAAAAAAAAAACAAAAACAACAAAAATTATAATACTAGTATGAGTGACCTCAACAAAGAAGAGCGTGGGGGGGCCCCGCGTTGTTTTCTCTGTGAAATATTTATTTATAAAAATAAAATAAATAAAATAAAATAAATAAATTAAAATAAATTATTTTAATTTTATTTATTTTTTTATTTTTTAAAAAAAAGAGATATTTCAGGTGTATGTACACCTCGTCTGGCGGGTTGCTGCTGGTACTGCGTGCAGTTGTTGTTTTTTTTTGTTT
>NW_013570889.1:6616-6902 GCF_000499745.2 Eimeria mitis | reverse complement strand
CAGCAGCAGCACCAGGCGCGATGCATACAGCGGGGCAGCAGCAGCAGAAGCCTCAGGCGGAGGCCCCCCTGCAGCAGCAGCAGCAGCAACAACAGCAGCAGCAACAGCAGCAGCAGCAGCTGGAAGCAGCAGCAGAGGAGCGCCTGCTGCATTGGCTTTATCTTCTTTAGGTGCTTCTAATATCTCCCACGCTGCAGCAGCAGCAACAGCAGCAACAGCAGCAGCAGCAGCAACAGCAACAGCAGCAGCAGCAGAAGAAGCAGAAGCAGCAGCAGCAGCAGCTGCT
>NW_013570889.1:6246-6516 GCF_000499745.2 Eimeria mitis | reverse complement strand
TTCTTTAGGTGCTTCTAATATCTCCCACGCTGCAGCAGCAGCAACAGCAGCAACAGCAGCAGCAGCAGCAGCAGCAGCAACAGCAACGGCAGCAGCAGCAGAAGAAGCAGAAGCAGCAGCAGCAGCAGCAGCAGCTGCTGCTGCTGCTAACGACTCGCTATGGCCTGTCTTCAGCCCCCATATGCATGCATTTGTCTTTCCTTTTGCTGCTGCTGCTGCTGCTGCTGCTAGCAACAGCAGCAGCAGCAGCAGCAGCAGCTTTTCTTCTCC
>NW_013570889.1:5776-6146 GCF_000499745.2 Eimeria mitis | reverse complement strand
CTGCTAACGACTCGCTATGGCCTGTCTTCAGCCCCCATATGCATGCATTTGTCTTTCCTTTTGCTGCTGCAGCAGGAAAATCTGCTCCTAAGAAAACAACTCAAAGAAAAAGCAACCAACTACGTAAACCCTAAACCCTTATAAACCCTAAACCCTTATAAACCATAAACCTTTATAAACACTAAACCCTTACTATAAACCCTTAATATAAACCCTTAATATAAACCCTTAATATAAACCCTTATAAACCCTTATAAACCCTCAATATAAACCCTTATAAACCCTCAATATAAACCCTTAATATAAACCCTTATAAACCCTCAATATAAACCCCTATAAACCCTTACTATAAACCCTCACAAACCCTCAT
>NW_013570889.1:5014-5676 GCF_000499745.2 Eimeria mitis | reverse complement strand
CTAACGACTCGCTATGGCCTGTCTTCAGCCCCCATATGCATGCATTTGTCTTTCCTTTTGCTGCTGCTGCAGCAGGAAAATCTGCTCCTAAGAAAACAACTCAAAGAAAAAGCAACCAACTACGTAAACCCTAAACCCTAAACCCTAAACCCTTATAAACCCTAAACCCTTATAAACACTAAACCCTTATAAACACTAAACCCTTAATATAACCCCTTAATATAAACCCTTAATATAAACCCCTATTAACCCTTAATATAAACCCTTATAAACCCTTATAAACCCTCAATATAAACCCTTATAAACCCTTACTATAAACCCCTAATATAAACCCTTATAAACCCTCAATATAAACCCCTATAAACCCTTACTATAAACCCTCACAAACCCTCATAAACCCTAATTCCTACCCCTTACCCTTCTTTACACAGCGAAGAACAAAAAGAAGAATTTGTTTATGTATTTAATATTTTAATTTTATTTTTTATTTTATTTTTTATTTTATTTTATTTATTTATTTTATTTTATTTTATTTTTTTATTTTTAGGTTGTAGCAGCAATGGAACACACAATAAAAGAAAGGCAAACCCTCAACATTTCTTACTCTTATAAATATGCTGATGCTGCTTTCGAATACAGGTATTTATATATTTTTTTTTTTT
>NW_013570889.1:4071-4914 GCF_000499745.2 Eimeria mitis | reverse complement strand
TATTTTATTTTATTTTTATTTATTTTGTTTTTATTTGTTTATTTATATTTATGTTTTTGTTTATATTTATATTTCTTACTCTTATAAATATGCTGATGCTGCGTTTGAATACAGGTACTTTGTTTTTATTTATTTTATTTTTATTTATTTTATTTTATTTATTTTTATTTATTTTTATTTGTTTATGTTTTATTTATGTTTTTATTTGTTTATGTTTATATCTATAAACCCTCAATATCTCTTACTCTTATAAATATGCTGATGCTGCGTTCGAATACAGGTACTTATATATTTTTATTTTTATTTATTTTTATTTATTTTATTTTTATTTATTTTATTTTTATTTATTTTTATTTATTTTATTTTATTTTATTTTTATTTATTTTGTTTTTATTTGTTTATTTATATTTATGTTTTTGTTTATATTTATTTACATTTATATTCCTTACTCTTATAAATATGCTGATGCTGCGTTCGAATACAGGTACTTTATTTTTATTTATTTTTATTTATTTTTATTTATTTTATTTATTTTATTTTATTTATTTTTATTTTTTTATTTATATTTACATTTCTTACTCTTATAAATATGCTGATCAAGCCTTTGAATACAGGTACTTTATTTTTATTTATTTTTATTTATTTTATTTTATTTTATTTATTTTTATTTGTTTATATTTATTTGTTTATTTATATTTGTGTTTATATATTATATTTACATCTCCTCCTCTTATAAATATGCTGATCAAGACTTCGAATACAAGTACTCTCTTTTTATTTTTATTTTTATTTATGTTTTTATTTTTGTTTATATATATATATATTTTTATTTTTATTTATGTT
>NW_013570888.1:4182-7753 GCF_000499745.2 Eimeria mitis | reverse complement strand
GCCCTGCTTCATACCTTGACCCCAGCCTACCCAATCGTAGTATGCAGGCTGCCCGTTCCCGGCAGTAGGGTGTGCTATTGCTCAGGAAGACCGGAGCCACGTTCTACACCAAAACGGGCTCTACAACCCGCATTGCAAGTGGTTACGGAACACGTCCTCCCGTTTACCCACATCCTGAATTTGAAATATGTCTTGGTGCTGCACGTACAGGGATTCCTTGTAGAACGGCAAATGAGCGCAGGTGCCCCAGCGCCTAATCAAGCCGCCGACGAACGTGCACTACTCCCGTCTCAGCCCCGAAAAACAGAATGCGCGCTTACCCACAGCTCAACCATCACATACAAATTCGTGTCGAGCCATTCGGCCGCACCGGCAGGCCCATGCCAATATAGTGATTCATGCATGCCGCTCAAACGCCGCATGGTTCCGGACAATATGAGGGCATCCTTTTATCATTCTGTAGCATATGAAGTCGCTTGTGTCAGCAGCGCGTCGTGGCGGCCCATGCTCGCACACCTTTGGAGAGATGCACAAAATACGGCTGAAACAGTTACGCCGATGGAAGGAGAGGGAATGTCTTCCAACAGTCATATACACGCTCCTGCGGGCTCACAGAAATAAATTTGTGGAAAGAGGCCATTCAACATCAAACGCACTAAGTGCACACTGAAGGGCAAAAACTTCGAAACCGTAGACGCCTTCACATTCGCCTTTAAGCCCCCAAACAACAGGGTAGCCCTGGCGAGGAAGGCGTCTGTGAGCCGAACATGCGAAGGCCGAGGCGAAACGCACGTTCATACAGTGCTGCGACGGGAGAGAAGAACCCAAGTGTGACTTCGCATGCACAACGTATGCAAGCAGCAGCAGTGTCCTTCCTATGATGATGAAAGTGGCAAGGTGAACAATTATGGAGCGTGAGACCGGAATTCACGTTGACCGCTGCCTCTGAAACTGCAGACCCGGCACACTTCCTGCGACGGTATTTGAGCCTTACCCGCTTGATCGACCTGCATTGCCCACTGCAGTCGGAGAAACGCCTAACCGCCGCAGATGCCACAAGCAGCAATCAAGCTCACACGGCTAGGTTGCCNTGCAGTCGGAGAAACGCCTAACCGCCGCAGATGCCACAAGCAGCAATCAAGCTCACACGGCTAGGTTGCCCCTCACCAACACTATTTGTATCGACGCACAAACAAATCAGCACTGGTAAATTCATCTGGATTCATTCGACAAGGCCCTTGTCTTGCGCTTAGCCAAGCGTTCTATGCATACCACCAAAAGAGCGTTTACTACGACCGGCAGCTCGTATCCTGGCAGAAGAGTGCAGCCCGTGAACTCCCAGACGTCATGCGTCGCAGGTGTCCTTTCATGCCTCCGAACACCAGTCAGAACGACTCGAATGCTGCACAGAGCAGCCCCCTCTCCCAACTGACAAGCACTATACGGCACGCTCCATACGCTAAATCGAGACACATCCGCCTTGTCTTTGACCAGCGATGTGCGTTGGAACTGCCCCGCAAAGCTGCTAGCAAGTCAAGCCCCATGCTGCTGTACACCGCCACCAGACCTGCCACCGTATTTAGCACTGCAGGGCGCCTGTTGCTAGTCTNCCCATGCTGCTGTACACCGCCACCAGACCTGCCACCGTATTTAGCACTGCAGGGCGCCTGTTGCTAGTCTGCCTTTCTCCCAGTGGGGAACCCTCCACCCATCCTTCCGCAATGTGCGAGCTGGCAGCGAATGAGTCGTCCCATCACTCCGTACCAGATAAAGCCGTGAGCCGGTATCTCGTCATCTCGGAGCAGGAACAGACACCAATGGAGAGATGAACAACATAAGCCTGAGAAGGATAAGCCTCCGAAAAGAGTGGGAGCGTTCTCTTGCCAAGTGAATGTCGTTCCCTTACTAGTAAATTTACGTCAAAAATTCCATTGACGGCGCCCAAACATGCTCCCGCAGGCGCATGAGAACAGACTGGTCACGACTGGCCATTCAGCGTGATATGTACGAGCCGCACACCAGACTGCAGAAGTCTGGAGATCATGGAATACCAGACGGCTACCGCATTCAGCTCCAGAGCACGTTAACGCCATACATAAAGACGCACATCCTACAGGACGCGAGAGGGTCGAGGGAAAGCAGATCACTTGAAGAATGGAGTGGCCCCATTAACTAATAGAAGAAACAGAACTCCAATCTGTCCTCTCTGCGCGTGCAAGCAGCAGCGGTGTCCCACCTACAACGATAGACTTGGATAGGGAGCACACTGCTGGAGCATGAGACCGCCATCCCCCCCGATCCTTACAGCGGATATTGTTGTGGCGTTCACTTTCCCACGATGGTATTCAACCCCAAAACCACAAACCTTTCTGTGCCGATACGTGGCATACTCCTCCATCGTTAATGTTCTTAGTAGCCACGCTCTCTTCAATAAATGTGCTGGTGCCACTGATGCTTCTTAGTTTGGTTCAAGCTAGCATCACACCTGTCTTGCCCTGCTACAGTGTCAACACCACTGCCACTGGTTCCTGCATCCGGCCCGGAACACCGCTAATCCGCCTTATGCGACAGACGTGGAAAGTTGGAAATTGTGCAGCTCGGAGAATTCCCAGTCAATAGTAACCTCGAAGCCAAGTACAATAATGTTATGCTGCAGTTCCATGTGCCGCTATAGTGATTAGGACAGTCGGATGCGCAGAGCCGCGCAGAACGCCGCAAGCCGTGCATTTGGAGTTTTCACGTTGGGTTCTCTTCTGAAATAACACGTCGGCTACGATATAACATGTAGTGTTACTTGTACTTGATGAAACAGCGAGTTTTCCACCTGCCTGCTGTCGAATTTTTGCGCGTGCCCCGCAACAAGGGTGGCTGCTACTTACGGAGCATAGGTTGTGTCCGCCAGTTGCCAGTCTTCGCGCCGCTACAGCATTGTATCCACCCGCGTGTGAGGTTAGTGTCTTGAAGCAACGTGTGACAGCGAAAAGAATAGCCAACATAGCTACCAGAGCAGGCACAATGGCGAAGGCCGGCGAGGGACGCCGGCGTTCACCAATCCATGTGGGAATATGTGCTTCCTCTAATGAATATGCAGGCTCCAAAGAAACGCCATCAGGGTTGAGCATCGGTCCGCATCGTTCCGAGTCCTGAGAGCCTGTCATTCCAGCCTCAGCTGCCGCCAACAGCCAAGCAATGGAGAGAAACACGGCACATCGGTACATTTTTATAGGAATGTATGGAGGCTGGATACATATACGTCAGTTAATGAGTGCGCAAGTAAAATGTTTGTTTGAGTGACATGCTTGAGCAGTGAGCCGCACCGCAGTTGGAGGGCTAGGGGAGCGTGCCACCTGCGAGAGCCGTCGATTCAGCATGACCACGCATGCGGCCAAACTCGGTGGCTGACGTTCTTGCTGCTAGTGACTCCGTTGTGTGAAATGATGTTGCAGACAAAGCTTGAACCTCTTAGACATGCCACCTACAACACTTGAAAGGGATTAAGTGTCATTCAGATGGAGCATGGTTGATGCATGGGGGGCGAGTTAGACATTGCGTTCCCCCTAGATGTGGAAAG
>NW_013570888.1:2931-3895 GCF_000499745.2 Eimeria mitis | reverse complement strand
CTTTTACAACCAAGGGCCGATCAGCCTCGAGACCCCACAAAAGCAAGGGGCAGTTACAGTGAACTTGAACAGGACCGTTTCGGAACTAACGCATATTGGCTATATATGCATACCCGGTTCTTCTGGCAAAGTTTCCCCCGTAGGGACCTAGGATCCCGGCCTGTTGCATGGTGGTTTGGCGAGTCACACGACTGAGACGCCGGTCATGTGGCCCCTGGCTGAGCAACAAAGCTCAAGCTCGGAGACTGCGGGCCCGCTCCCGGCCTCAAACTGTAATAAAAGGCTTAGGGTTGAGGGTTTATGGGTTTATGGTTTATGGTTTAGGGTTTTAGGGTTTAGGGCGTCTTAAGGTTTCGGGTTCAGGGTTGACGGCCAAGCGTGTTCAGGGTTTTAGGGCTTCGGGCTTAGTGTTGAAGGTCGAGTGCTTAGTTTTTAGAGTTTTCTAGGGTTTAGGTTTTGGGGGTGTTTAGGGTCTAAGATGCAAGCTTTTAGGCTTTCGGTCTACTGTTAACGGGTCGGTTTGGCGTTTGTAGTTTACAGTTTACGGTACAGGTTAAACAATAAACCCTAAACGCCAGAACCCTAAAACACTAAGCCCGTAGTAACTACGCCTAAACCGTCAATTCTAGACTGTAAACACTAAATCCTAAACCTAAACCGTAAACCGAAACCATCAAACGTTAAACCTCCCGAACGTTCATCCTACAGGATATCTGGGACGCATACTAAGCCCACCCTGTTAGTTTACCATGCACCCCGGTGTGTAAACAGCTCCGTCCGCCAGTACTTCTATTCTTTTCAGTAGCAAGCTGGGCCGTTTCTACGGTGAGTGCGCTTGGCTACCCTGCCATGCTGTACGAAAGCGACGCACTACCTGGAGCGTTGCATGAGCTGCAATCCGGAAAAGGCCGCACGGCTGTCACGGCTACCGGCGCTTTCGGCCAGTGCCATCAACATGCTATAC
>NW_013570888.1:0-2831 GCF_000499745.2 Eimeria mitis | reverse complement strand
TTTTCTTGTCAACTAAACGATCCTAAGCCCTAAACAACAAGAAACGGTTAGTACTTGCAACTGCGCCAACAATAAATTCACCCAATAGCTATCTTGTGGAAAACTGTCTGGAGTGGACCGGCTCGCAGACGATAATACCTACTCTGGCACCTGATTCAGAGAAACCGCAACATTGACCTTGCGCAAGCCGAATGCGCTGCAGTACCCACGCAAGTTGACTGTCCCAGCTACCTGCGGCCGTTACAGCTGTCTGAAAAGCAGTAACAGTCGAGAGATGCACTAGACGCCTGTGGCCTGACTGTCCACGAATGTTCTCGCGGATTCCCAGAGTTTCAGCGTACCTCCTGGAGGTAGGTTAACTCCAAATACTTCAACGCATGTATGGTAAGTCCATTCTCCCGGCCGCACTAGTCGCCAACCACAGTGCTTGTGATGGTCATCCTCTTTTGAAGCGCTGATGACATCCGGAAAGCTGATTAAACTGACACGAAAAAATGCGAACGTCCAGCCTATTCTTTCCAAGACTGGTATAATTCTTGATGGATTGGAGAGATTTGAAGAATGGAAAGAAGAAAAACACCGTAACAACTGTGGCAGCCAGGAGTATAGTTGCTGTAGCAGGCGACCTCGTCCGTTTCCGTCGCTATCTCGGGGTAGAGTCCATCTGATCCAAGATGAAAAGTTCATTCTGTTGAAAATTGGATTCATATTTGGGGATAGAATCGACGGGTAAATTATCGTTGTCAGCCGCCTTCGCTGAAAGCTAGGTATAATATCTGCACTATCATTGCTAAGAACAGCCTGCTTTCATGTTTTCTTGCGTGGTCCACCAACTGTGCAAATGTCGCTCGCTAGTATTAAGGGAATTACGCCCTAGGGGGATGGAAATCAAAAGCATTTGTATGCGAACACAATCTTCCGCCGCCATCGTTGTGTTGGGTTCTTAGCATTCTTTTCATCTCAGTGGTGCTTATATTGCAAGTCCATGATAAGGCACTCTGTTTCTTCAAAAATCAAGTGGAATCGCACAGCGCAGATGTTTCAGAACTAAACTAAATCAATTATACGCGTTTATTTGGGGAAAGCTGACTAAATGTTCAAACGTGAATTTCCGCCGCTGCTCGGTGGTCTGCACTGTGTGCAAACCACCTGGTCTGATTGCAAGAAGAAAGCCGGCATACGTAAGCGATCCCGATCGTGATCAGATGAATCAACCACCTACACAGCCTGTATGGAATAGCTAAGAGCAATTTGAAGCTTACTTAGCTGCTAAAAAGCCTTGTTGCTTGACCCGCTGGAGCAAGCCTGCCTAGAAACGTAAAGGTTGAATGCAGCTTTTGTACTCGCTAACAGGTACTGCAACTACAGAAAATGTCTTTCCTTTTCGCCAACGATGTTCACATACGACGGCCCAGATTCCAGCATCAAAGAGGCAACCTTGATTGCTTGCCTGACTGGCGGCTGAGTAGGGTTTTGCTACTAGACATCACCAGCGCTTTGAGCGATCTGGCGATTCTGTTTGACCGCTGCAGGAAGGGCTTACATGAAGAAAACACGGTTTAAGGCCTCATAAACGGCTAGGCAGAAACGTTTTACCTACACGTTCATAGCATTCTGTTCGACCCTATGCGAGGATCATGCAGCTTTCCGCACCGGTCTGAGTTTATTTACCGTATATCATGAAACTAAAGGCGATATAATCGGCGAAACCTTCGACGATGAAGGCTTAGCAGCCAGTTAATGCAACTAAAAAATTACATTCCTGAGTATTTAAAACCCTTCCACCCAGGGCAAATACTTGCAAGCTTTCTCTTCTGTTCAGCAGCACCGCACCGCCTGCATCCAGCGGTGCTGGAGCAACAACTGAATATTTCATAACACGACACTCTTGGGGTGTTCAATAGCATAAATATCCCCTTCATGCCCTACTCTCCGTAGTAGCTGAAGCTGCAAATTTTTTTTTCATACTAATGCAATCATGAATTGAACGGCGCTCGTTAGTCATTCGCCTTCGTTTCAGTTACGTGCAGGCCGCGTACGTTTCATCACGGTATACAAGTGGTATTGCCATCTAGGAGATAGCTGCTTAGTAGAGTTTATTTGTTCGTTGTTTACTTGAGGGCTCCGTGCTGATGCCTGCAGCCGCTTCACTTCGTTCGCTTTCTCACGGATCGTACCCTCTACGTTTCACGAAGCTGTGCAGCTCTTATTCGGCATAGCTAGCTGCTATTGGGTTACTGCCTGTTCATTCTATTTTCTTCAGTGTAGCTACATAGTAGTGAAGGAACTAAGAATTTCAACTGCTTGGACAACTCTATACAACAGCAAAAGCAGTTACGCTGGCTCGTCCCCATGACCCCAGCAAATACTTTCCTTCTCAGGAAAACGGTATATAAAATAAATTAAATAAAAATGCAATTTAAACTGATCAAAAATTTCAAAGCTTTCCTTCGGTTGTCTTGCCCCTTCCCCCCCCAAATGTCCATCCATAGCTTTCTCGGAAATTCAGATGCACTCCACAGCAGCTGCAACAGCAGTGCCATTAGGATTTGGCCTCAAATGAGGAGCAGCAGCAGCTCTGGGTGCAGCAGCAGCTCTACCACTATCAACAGCAAGGCTGTGGAGCAGCTGGAGAGGCAGCAACAGCATTACCATGTTCAGTTGCATGCGAATCGGCAAAAGAAGGGCGGAAATAAGAATATGAATGTTTCTCGTAGATGACTGCACAAAAGAAAGGCAGGAGTGATGAGGAGGATAAAGGGAAAAGAATACTCAAGCCTCCACCCCGGTCAGGCGCCTGTACACCTGATGCCCATGAGTTTCATCCAACA
>NW_013570887.1:5844-7663 GCF_000499745.2 Eimeria mitis | reverse complement strand
TGCATCGGCTACGACGCATGTACCAGAGGCGTTTGACGGCCTGAAACAAGTCGACGCTCCATGCGTATGCATATTGCCTCTATTGGCATTGGTAGGGATCGCGCGAGGATAGGCCTGGCCTCACTCAAACATCCAATGTGCAGTTTGTACGTAGGAGGGTTTGGCGACCACGGGTATGTGTCCATTGCCTGTTTATCTCCCGCAGTGCGCATGGTGGCTTATGAAGTCGACAGCTGATGCAGTGCGGCATGTGACGCTCCGGGTGACGAGAGTCGCAGGGCTGTGCCTGCTACGATCTTGAATCTCCTACGGTGCTTGGAAAGCGTACCTTGTAGAACTCTACCCTAGCTTCGACGCATGTAAGCAATGAAACGTGTTTGCTTCAGGTGGGGGCATCCAAGCACTGTCCTTAGGCAGCCAGGATCTCACGGGGCATATGAGTGTCTCTGGGGCACTGACCTGTCCAATCTGCTGAACGGGGAGCCACTGGTGCCTCCAGCACAGCAACGGCTCACGGCGGTGCCTTCCGGATACATTTCAGGGGACTGCTGTGCGAGCAGTGCGCTGCCTCTACATGCTTGTGGGTGCTTTGAATGGGGGGGAGCAATAGACATCCGTTCGGTGGTTGCCTAAAGCAGTATCGCGGATATTAGTATTCGCTCGTGTGAACTTACAGTTTGTGCGTGCTTTGCTGATCGTTAACAGTTGTTGAGCGCTAGAGTGCCTTTTTACACTGGACGTTTCATTGTAGTGTTTTCGCGTACCATAAGGGTGCCGCCTTAGATGCCTGATGCGTGCATTGGTTATGCATGCGCTGCAAAACTGCGCTAGTGTAGGGAGGCGGATGCATTCCGGTTCAATGCGTGCGTTTTATAGTAGCGGCATTAACGGCCAGTGCTGTGTCGCACAGTTTGTTGTTTTAAACCGATTAGTTTGTGCTTCACGCCTCTTCGCATCTGAGCTCATTGTTGGGTTTGTGGGCCAGACGCAAAAAATCGCGCCAGCCTCCAAATACTGCAGTACGTGCGTGCCGTGTGCATAGGGCCATGGTGCAGTCAGCCTGTGCCTCTGCATCGTTTTAAACCCATATAAACTTGCGTAAGCGGCGAAAAGGGGATGCAGTGCAGTGCGCGTGGCGAAGCGCGAATGGACGTTCCAAAATGTCACTTCATTCTGCTGTAACGGGGTGTTGTCTCGCTTAGGCTTGAAAAATATACAAAGGCTACAGCCCCACCTGGGCAGGGGCAGGGATGTGGCGGGTGCTTAACCAGGAGGGAATACCACTATTTGGCTCTTCAAAGTATCAGTTTGTTTTTGCGCCTGTAGGTCGCGCTGCGTATTGCTTGCGTTGACGCAAACGCAATGGTCACTTGGCGCTTTGCATTGCTGTGTGTAACCGAATGCTTGGCGAGATGAGTTTACGTCAACACCGTACATCCCAGTGCTGGTGAGACGCTGCTTACATGAGGAGATCTGGAGACCCCAATACCGTCCTCGGAGAATTTTCGGAGCGGGCGTCGAGTCAGAACTGTGGCCGGCCTAATGGTGTCAACGCCCCTGGCTAAAATAGGCGAGGCTTAAAGAACGTGTACAAGGGCGTTTTTCCTGCTTTTCCTCACTCGTTTAGTACGGCGGCATTCGGCATCGACCGGCTATAACGTCTCGGCGATTAGGGGTACTTTGCGAGTCAACAGGACGTGCGTTGCGCTACGACATGCATTGATTAGGTCTACAACATGCATGGTTTGCTTTGCTATGCTTACTATCCAGGACATTAGTGACGAATAGATGCTGAGGCAATGCTGCGCATAACCTATAA
>NW_013570887.1:0-5824 GCF_000499745.2 Eimeria mitis | reverse complement strand
AAGTAAGTTGCATTCAGAAGTAGTCTTGGTCGTGGTGGGGTTGGGCACATAAGCGACTCCGAAGTGTTTTTCCGCGGTGAATATAATATTGATGAGGTTTTTCTTGCCTTTTCAGAATATTGTCTGCGCCCTGCATCGACTACGCAGCGTATACCAGCGGCATCATGCTTCGTGAAGCAAACCCGGTTTCCAGGGGTATGCATATATTTCCTGCTGACATTGCCATTCCGCAACCCAGAGGCTTGGGGTGCCGTGAAATGCAGTTTGTACGTCGAAAGCTTTGCGGACCGCGCATACGCATCATGTTCCTGCTTGTCTGTTGGGGAGACGTCCACTGTGCGTATGGTCGGCTGCAAAGGACGCGTGATGATGTAGTCCACTCTGAATTGTCGTGGATAACGTGAGATGCAGTGCAATGCTCGTTTTTGGCACCTCGAGCAGCGCTTGGGAAGGATTCCGTACTGAACTGCTATCTAGCTCCGACAACTGTAGCAGTGAAGCCTGTTTGTGTTGAGTGGGCACATGGAAGCACTGTTCTACTGAACAGCCACTCCCTCAGTGCACGTATGTGTTTCTGCTGCATTGATCTGTCCACTCTGGTGAACTGGCAAGTGTTTATGCCATCATCACGACAGCACCTCACGGCTTTTCCATCCGGAAACACCTCAAGAGAAGGCGGGCTGACGAGCACTGTTTTCACTTGCTCGGCGTGCTGTTGGTCGATTGCGAAACATTTGTTCAACCGTCAACCGTTGGTGTCCTTCCTAGCGGAGTAGAAAAGACGTTGGCACACGCTCGAGTGTATTGGCAGGCTGCGCATGTATTGTCGAGCGGCACATTTGCTAGGCGCGAAAGCGTCCGCCACCACTGAACGGCCTATTTTGTATATGTTTGCTGCAGACGGGTGTGGCGCCAGATGTTTGAAGGGGGCATTTGCTAGGCGTCCGCTGGAAAACTGCGCTAGTGTAGGGAGGTGTATGTGTCACTGGTCTGTGGGTGCGTTGTATAATGGCAACTGCAACCCCCAGTGTTACGTCGCACATTTGGTTGTTTGGCATTGGTTGGTTTGTACTGCATAACGCTTTGCACCTGAGAGTGCATCACTGGATTTGAGGGCCGAACGGAAAACTTCGTGGCAGCCTCCAAACTTTGCAGGTAGTGAGTGCGGTGTGCTGCGCGCTAGCGTATTCTCAGCTTGCACCTGTGCAGCATGGTTTGTAAAGCAGGAAAGAATGTGTATGCGGCGAGAAAGACTTGCAGGTTTTAGCGAGTTGCAAAGCGGGAATGGCTTGTCTAAAAGCGCGCTTCTTTGTGCTGTGCGAGAATGACGTCTCGCTTCGACGTGGCAAAGACGGTAGCCACAACTGTGAGGCGGCAGAAATGTGGCCTGTTCTTAACCAGGAGAGCATGTAATATTCTGACTCTTCAAAGTAGCCATTTGTCTTTGTGATGACGTCTTGCGTCGAATATCTCGTATTCGCACAAACGCAGGAGTGATTTGCATTTTCCACTGCTGCGTATAACCGCCTGCTGCAAAAAAAAATTAACCTCCAGGCCGTACATATCAGTGCTGTTGGGATGCTGCTGATGAGACGAGACTGGGCGACTCCAAGAGCGTCCTTAGAGACCTTTCTGAGTGGGCGTCGTAACAGAACTGTGGGCTTCCGTACATTGCCCGCGCCGCTGGCTGTATTGCGGAGTGTCTATAGGTAGTGTAGAGAGTCATCTTCGGGATTTTCCTCACTCGTTTAGTATGACGGCTCATGCCGTCGAGCGACTATGACGTCTCATCCATTAGGGATAGTACGTGTTCGGGCAGGAAGTGCGTTGGCCTCCTCACTCGACCCTTCAACATGTATTGTTTAGGTATTCTTGCTGTCCAGTACATTAGTGACTAGTGAAATCTGACGCGGTGTAGCACACAACGTATAACCGAGCTCACCGTATTTTGTGAAGTGAGGCTGAAGAGTGCAGCTCGAAAGCGGACACGCGGCGTTTTATGCAGCCGCCCAACTATCCTGCGGATGGCATTGCTGTCTCTTCGCTCCATCTACGCCTGCATTTCTCTGTGAAATAAAATGCATTGGATCGTAGACATGTCGTGGCGGGTTCGGATGTGTTAGTGCCCTCAGGGTGTTCGCCGTGGTACACATAGTATCGCTGAATATCTGCATGTGTTTCGAGAATAAAGTCGGTGCCGTGCATCGACTAAGGCGCATGAACCTGCGGAATGTGATGCCGTGAAGCAGGTTGTCTCTCCAGGCCTATGCAGATTGACTCTGCAAGCATTGCCAGGTATAACGTCAGGACCAGCCTGGGCGCCATGAAACACTACATCTGCAGCTTGTACGTTGGCAGCGTTGCAACGCAGGCGAAAGTGTCTCTTGAGGAGAGCCTGACAGTGCGTATGATCACTTGTAGAACTCTACAACTGATACAATGCAGGATGCGATGCTTCGGGTACCGGGCGTGACAGTGCTGTGCCCGCTACGCTCTTGAATCTCCTCCGGTGCTGGGGAAGCGTTCCTTGTAGGACCCTTGCCTAGCTCTGACACCTGTAGGCAATGAAACGTGTGTGCGTCAAGTGGGGGCTTCCGAGCACTATCCTTAGGCAGCCACGATATGATTGTGCATATCTGGGTCTCTGGTGCATTGACCTGCGCAGTCTGCTGAACGGGGAACTGTTTATTCCGCCAGCAGAGCAGCACTTCACGGCTTTTTTTCGCGGAAAGCATTCAGTGGACGGGGGGCTGACGAGCACTGTTTTGGATTTCACTCCTTGTCGTTCGCGGGTTGCAGCGCACTGATGCAACCGTCAGCCATTGGCTACTTGCCTAGAGCAGTAACGCCGACCTTGGAATTTGGGTTGTTGTACTTGGAGGGTGTGCGTACTTTGCTGAGAGTTACGGTTGTTAAGTGTGAGAGCGACCGCTTCCACTGGAAATCTCATCCTGTATTTGTTACACGTCCGCTGCAAAGCAGAGATGTGGAAGCATTGCTGCTCAGTGCATGCGTTATATAATCGCAACTTCAACGGCCAGGGCTACGTTGCGCATTTGGTTGTGTGCCAGCTGGTGGAAGGCGCTGCATGGCGGTTCGACTCGGGGTGCATTCAAAACTTCGCGACACCGTCCAAACATCGCAGCAAGTGCGTGCCCTGTGCTGAGGGCAAGCGTGGCGTCAGCCTGCACCTCTGCACCATCGTTTGCAGCCCAGGGGATCTTGCGCATACGGCGAAAAAGGGAAGCAGTGCGGTGTGCGTTGCAAAGGGTGAATTGCTTGTTCAAACGGCCGTTTCATTCTGCTGTGACCGGATGCTGTCTCTCTTTGGCTTGAAAAATATAGAAGGGCGGCAATCGCAACTGTGCAGCAGCACGGGGGGTGCAGGAGAGAATACCACCATTTAACTCTTCAAAGTGTCAATATGTTTTAGCGCTGATGTCGTGCGTTGCATAGTTCTTGTATTTGCACAAACACAAGGGTTACTTGGCGATGTACACTGATGCGTCTAGCTGCCGGCGTGCTGCCGTGCATCTCAGTGCTGGTGAAGCACTTCTTATGAGACGATATTTGGAGTTCCAAACTGCGTCTTCAGGGATTTCTGTTGATAGGTTCTGGAACGAACTGTGGCCTGCCTAATCTTGTCCACATGCCTGGCCATACTGGGGAAAGCTTAGAAGTGCATTTGATCCGGCGGTGTTTGTCCACGCATTGAGTATGGCAGCATTTGCTGCAGCCAGGTGTAACATCTCAACTACATTTGGCTTTTGGCCAAAAGACATTTGGCAATCCATCAGTACGTGAGTTCCACTCCGCGCCTAACGTTTTCTACAACATATATGCTTTGGGTATACGTGCTGTCAACCACATTACTGACGAGTACATGCCGACGCGATGCTGCGCATAATCTATAACAGGGCTCACCGTATTTTGTGAAGTAACGTTACCGCATGCTGTTCGAAAGATGACATGGGGTGTCTTATGCCGCTCCCAACTACCGTTCTGATGCCACTTCTTTTTCTGTGCGTCACCTGTGCCTGCATCTTTCTGCAAAGTAAGTTGCATTCAGAAGTAGTCTTGGTCGTTGTGTTGTTGGACACATAAGTGACCCCGAAGTGTCCCCTGTGGTGAATATAGTGTTGCTGAGGTCTTTCTTGTCTTTTCAGAATATTCGCTGCGCCCTGCATCAACTAAGACGCGCACACCAGCGGCATTAGGCTCCGTAAAGCAAACCCGGTTTCCAGGGGTATGCATATATTTCCTGCTGACATTGCCATTGCTCACACCAGGGCCGGGTTGCGCCGTCAAATGCAGCTTGTAGGTTGGACGCGTTTTCGGCCATGCATACTCATGCATACTCGTCGTGTTCTTGCTTGCCTGTTAGAAAGACGTCCATTGTGCGTATGGTCGGTTGTAAAGGTCGGCAAAGGTTGCAGTCCATTCTGCGTTGTCTTGGGTAACGGGGAAGGCAGTGGAATGTTCGTTTTCGGCAACTCACGTATTGCTTCGGAAGGGTTCCGTATTGAACTGCTTCGTAGCTCCGACAACCGTAGCCAGTGAAACCTGTTTGTGTTGAGTGTGCACATGGAAGCACTGTTCTACTGAACAGCCAGGATCTAGGGGCAGGTAGCTGTTTCTGGTGCATTGAACTGTCAACTCTGTTGAATTGGCAAGTGTTGATGCCACCATCACGACAGCACCCCACGGCTTTTCTGTCAGGCAACACCTCAAGAGAAGGCGGGCTGACGAGCACTGTTTTCACTTGCTCGGCGTGCTATCGGTCGATTGCGAAGCATTTGTTCAACCGGCAACCGTTGGCTTCCTTCCTAGCGCAGTAGAAAAGACGTTGGAATTCGCTCGAGTGTGTTCACAGGCTGCGCGTGTATTGTTGAGCGGCACATTTGCTAGGCGCGAGAGCGTCTGCGCCCACTGAGCGGCTTATTTAGTATTTGCTTGTTACAGAAGGGTGCGGCGTCAGATGTTTGATGCTAGCATTTGATACACGTCCGCTTGAAAACTGTGCTAGTGCAGGGAGGTGGATGTTCTACAGGTCTGTGGGTGCGTTGTACAGTTGCAACTGCAACGGCCAGTGCTGCGTTGCAGATTTGGTTGTTTGGCATTGGTTGGTTTGTGCTGCATGAAACTTTGCATCTCAGAGTGCACCATTGGGCTTGAGGGCCAGAGCAACTTTGCGGCAGCCTCCAAACATTGCAGGGAGTGCGTGCGGTCTGCTTGGCGTTAGCGTATTTCCAGCCTGCACCTCTGCACCATGTTTTGTAACGCAGGATAGCATGTGTATGCAGCAAAAAAGAGCTTGCAGGTTTGCGTGCGTTGCAAAGAGGGAATGGCTTGTCTAAGAGCGCTCTTCATTGCGCTGTCCCAGAATGTCGCCTCGCTTTGGCTTGACAGTAAAGCTGGCGTTGGCATTCGCTCGAGTGTATTCGCAGGCTGCGCATGCATAGATTGTTGAGCGGCACACTTGTAAGGCGCGAGAACGTCCGGCCACCACTGAACGCTTTAGTTTGTATATGTTTGCTGCAGAAGGGTGGGACGTCAGATGTTTGATGCGAGCATTTGCTACGCGTCCGCTGGAAAACTGCGCTGGTGTAGGGAAGTGGATGCGTCACTGGTCTGTGCGTGCGTTGTATAATGGCAACTGCAACGCCCAGTGCTACGTCGCACCTTTGGTTGTTTGGCACTGGTTAGTTTGTGTTGCATGACGTTTTGCATGTGGGCGTGCATCAGTGAGTTCAAGGGCCAAAGGCAAAACTTGGCGGCAGCCTTCAAACATTGCAGCGAGTGCGTCTCGCGTACGTAGGAGTAC
>NW_013570886.1:7232-7936 GCF_000499745.2 Eimeria mitis | reverse complement strand
GCAGCAGCAGCTGCTGAAGCAGCAGAAGCTGCAGCAGCAGAAGCTGCAGCAGCAGCAGCAGCTGCAGCAGCAGAAGATGCAGCAGCAGAATATGCAGCAGCAGAAGATGCAGCAGCAGAAGCTGCTGCATCTGCTCTCCGTCGGCTGTGCAGCAGGTGCAGCAGCAGCACTAGCAGCAGCAGCAGCAGCTGCTGCTGCTGCTGCTGCTGCCGCAGCACCAGCGCCAACGCCAGTACCAGCAACAGCAGTAGCAGCAACAGCAGTAGCAGCAACAGCAGCAAACAGCAACAGCAACAACAACAGCAGCAACTGCAACAGCAGCAGCAGCTGCAGCACCAGCAGCAGCCGCAGCAGCAGCACCGGCGCCTGCTTCAGCAACTGCAGCACCAACAGCAGCAGCACCACCAGCCGCAGCTGTAGCAGCAGCAGCAGCAGCACCAGTTGCAGCTGTAGCAGCAGCAACGGCAGCAGCTGCGGCAGCAGCAGCAGCAGCAGCAGCAGAGGTGGCTGCAGTGTCGGGCCCTCCTGCTGCAGCTTCACATAACAGAAGCAACTTTTGCTGCTGCTGCTNGAGGTGGCTGCAGTGTCGGGCCCTCCTGCTGCAGCTTCACATAACAGAAGCAACTTTTGCTGCTGCTGCTGCTTTTGTTTTTGTTGTTGAAGGTGTAGTAGCTGTTGCTGTTTTTGTTGCTGTTGCTTCTGTT
>NW_013570886.1:1768-6978 GCF_000499745.2 Eimeria mitis | reverse complement strand
AGCAGCAGAGGTGGCTGCAGTGTCGGGCCCTCCTGCTGCAGCTTCACATAACAGAAGCAACTTTTGCTGCAGCGGCAGCAGCAGCAGCAGCAGCAGCAGCTGCTGCTGCTGCTGCTGCTGCTGCTTTTGTTTTTGTTGTTGAAGGTGTAGTAGCTGTTGCTGTTTTTGTTGCTGTTGCTTCTGTTGCTGCTGCTGCTGCTGCTGCTGCTGCTGCTGCTGTATAAGCCCCCACCTGCTGCTGTTTTAGCGCTGCATGCATCTCGGCGGATGCAGCAGCAGCAGCAGCAGCTGCTGCTGCTGCTGCAGCTACTGTTGCTGCTGCTGCTGTTGTTACTGTTGATGATGCTGCTACTGCTACTGCTGCAGTTACTGTTGCTGCTGCTGCATTTAGTGTTGCTGCTGCTTCATATAGTGTTGCTGCTGCTGCAGTTCCTGCTGCTGCTGCTGCTGCAGTTACTGTTGCTGCTGCTGCATTTTCTGCTGCTGCTGCTGTAGTTACTGTTGCTGCTGCTGCTGCTGCTGCTGAAGAGAGAGAGACAAAGAGGAGGGGGCAGACAAAGACAGAGATAAAATAAAAGAGACAAAAAAACAGAGACAGAGAGAAAGTAATAAAGAAACAAAGAAACAGAGACAGATATATTTAATATAATAAAGGAGACAGAGAAGAAGAGACAGAGAGACAAAGAGATAAGGAGACAGAAGAGAGACAGATAGACGCGGAGACAGAGACAGAGAGAAATAGAGAGAAATATATAGAGAGACAAAGAGAGACAGAAAGAGACAAAGAGAGACAGAGAGAGAAGAGACAAATATATAAATATATATACATATATATATATATATATATACATATATATATATATATATATATATATAAAGATATAGAGACAAGGAGACAGAGAAGAAGAGATAGAGAGAGATAGATAGAAACAGAGACAGAGATATAGATAGACAAGGAGACAGAGAAGGAGACAAACATAAAGAGAAAGAGAGATATATAGAGAGAGAAAAGGAGACAAAAAAAAAAACAGAGAGATACACAGAGACAGAGAGACAGAGACAGAGAGACAGAGACAGAGAGACAGAGACAGAGAGAGAAACAGAGATAGAGAAAAAGAGACAGAGATAGAGAGAGATAGAGAGATAGAGAGATAGAGAGATAGATAGACGAAGAGACAGAGAGAAAGAAACAGATACAAATAGATAAAGAGACAGAGAGACAAAGACAGAGAGAGAGAGACAGAGAAAGAAAGAGAGGCAGAGACAAACAGAGAGAGAAAAGGAGACAGGGAGAGAAGGAGACAGAAATACAGAGACAGAGAGAAAAGGAGACAGGAGACAGATAGAGATAGAGACAGATAAACAAGGAGACAGATAAAGAAAGAGACAGAGAGATACAAGGAGACAGAAAGATGTAGAGAGAGATGTAGAGAGAAAGAGAGACAGAGAGATAGAGAGAAAGAGAGACAGAGAGATAGAGAGAAAGAGAGAAAGAGAGATAGAGAGAGATATATAGAGAGAAAGAGAGATATATAGAGAGAGATAGAGAGATAGAGAGAAATGTATGGAGAGATAGATATATATAGATAGAGAAAGACAGATAGAGATAGAGATATATAGAGATAGAGAGGTATATAGAGATAGAGAGAGATAGAGAGAGATAGAGAGAGATAAAGATAGAGAGATAGAGAGATATATATACAGAGAGATAGAGAGAGATAGAGAGAGATAGATAGAAAGAGATATAGAGATAGAAAGAGAGACAGAGAGAGATATAGAGAGATAGAGATAGATAGAGAGATAAAGACAGGCGAGGAGACCCCACAAAGACACAAAAAGAAAAAAAAGAAAAAAGAGACAGAGACAGAGAGAAGGAGACAGAGACAGAGAGACAAATAAAGAGAGACAAATAAAGAAAGAAAGAGAAAAAAAAAGAGACAAAGAGACAGAAAAGGAGACAGAAAGAGAAGAGATAAAACAAATAAAACAAACAAAAAAATAGCAAAGACAAAGACAAAGACAAAAAAAAAATAAATAAAAAGGAGACAGCAGTGTCTCTTCTTGCTTCTCTTTGTCTCCATCTGTCTCCTCTTCTGTCTCTTCTCTGTTGCTTATTAGTATAGTTATATTATTATTATATTATTATATTATATATTTTTTTATATTATTATTATATTACTATTATTATATTATTATATTATATTATTATTATATTATTTTTATATTATGTTTATATTATAATTATTATTAATATTATTATTAATTTTTATTATTTTTTTACTGTTGTTGTTGCTGCTGGTATCTTTTATATTAATTTTTATATTATTTTTTTAATTCTGTATATAATAATAATAATAATAATAATAATAATAATAATAATAATAATAATAATAATATTTATAATAATATTTATAATAATAATAATAATATTTATAATAATATTTATAATAATATTATAATAATATTATAATAATATTTATAATAGTAATAATATTTATAGTAATATTTATAATAATAATAATAATAAAAATAATAATATTTATAATAATAATAATAATAATGATATTTATAATAATAATAACAATAATAATAATATTATAATAATATTTATAATAATAATAATATTTATAATAATAGTAATAATATTATAATAATATTTATAATAATATTTATAATAATAGTAATAATATTATAATAATATTTATAATAATATTTATAATAATAATAATAATATTATAATAATATTTATAATAATAATATTTATAATAATATTTATAATAATATTTATAATAATAATATTTATATTTATATTTATAATAATATTTATAATAATATTTATAATAATAATATTTATATTTATATTTATAATAATAATAATATTAATATATAAAGCAACAATAACAACATTATTATTGTTTTTGTTTTTATTAGTAAAAATAATATTTTTGTTGTTTTTGTTATTATAATAATTTTATTATTATTATAAAGGAGACAGACAGAGACAGAGGGGATCCTCCACAAGGAGGCAGTATAAAAGGAGACAGTATAAAGGAGACAGTATAAAGGAGACAGTATAAAGGAGACAGTAAAGAGGAGACAATAAATATGTTGTTTCTTTCTATACGGAGACAGTATAAGACAGTAAAGAGGAGACAGTATAAAAGGAGACAGTATAAAGGAGACAGTATAAAGGAGACAGTAAAGAGGAGACAGTACAAAGAAGAAGAGATAAAAGATACTTTATAAAAGGAGACAGTATAAAAGGAGACAGTATAAAAGGAGACAGTATAAAGGAGACAGTATAAAGGAGACAGTATAAAGGAGACAGTATAAAGGAGACAGTATAAAGGAGACAGTATAAAAGGAGACAGCACAAAGAAGAAGAGATAAAGGAGACAATATAAAGGAGACAGTATAAAGGAGACAGTATAAAAGGAGACAAATTAAAAAGTGATAGAGAGTTTAAAAAAGGAGACAAAAGGAGACAGTCTCCTTTTCAGTTGCTGCTGGTGCGGTGTCTGCCTATACACCCCACAGGGGCGCAGACACCCCGGGCCCCTTTCTCACTCTATGGAGAGAGAGAAAGGGATAAACAGAGACAAACAGCTGCTGCTGCAGCACAGCAGCAGCAGCCGCAGCAGCTGCAGCAGCAGCTGCAGTAGCAGCAGCCGCAGCAGAAGCAACAGTAGTAGCAGCCGCAGCCGCAGCTGCAGCAGCGGCAGCAGCAAAAGCTGCTGCTGCTGCTGCTGCAGCTGCTGCAGCAAACAACCGTATTTAGTTTGTTTTTATCTGTCTCCTGGAGGAGACAACTCCCTTTTTAATAGAGAGAGAAATAAAGAAAGAGACAAAAGGAGACAGAAGGAGACAGAGAGTAAAAAAGAAACAGAAAAAGAGAGAAAGAGAGAAAGAGAGAAAGAGAGACAGAGAGACACAAGAAGAGACAGAAGCAAACTGCTGCCTGCTGCACTGAAGAGACAAAAGACAGAGAAAGGAGACAGAGAGAGAGAGAGACAAAAAGGAGACAGAAAAGGAGACAGAAGAAACAGCTAAAAAGAAATAGATAGAAGTAGGAGACAAAAGGAGACAGAAAAAGAAGCAGCAGCAACAAAAGAGACAGAGAAAAGGAGACAGAAGCAGCAGCAGCAGAAACAGAGAGAAAGAAAAGGAGACAGAAACAGCAGCAAAAGAGACAAAAACAAAGACAAAGACAAAGAAAGAAAAAGGAGACAGAAAAAGGAGACAAAAAGGAGACAGTTAAAACGCGATGGCTCGTGGGGTGTCTCTGCCCCGTCTCCAGCTCAGCGGGTGTGTCTCCTCTGTTGCTTCTTCGTCTATCTTCCATATCTGCAGCAGCAGCAGCAGCAGCAGCAGCGGCAGCAGCAGCAGCGGCAGCAGCAGCAGCAGCAGCAGCAGGAAAATAAATAATACACCCACGCCCCTCCTTATTTAAAGGAGACAGCAGCAGCAGCAGCAGATAAATAATAACAGCAAAAGCAACATAAAAACAATAAAAAACTAGAAAAAAAAAAAATAAAAATAAAAATAAAAATAAATAAAAACAAAAACAAAAGAAACAAGACAATAACAATTCAAACACCTACACTAATAACAACAATAAAAAAAATAAGAACAAATTAAAAAACAAAAACAAAAAAAATAAAAATAAAAAAAAAACAAACTAAAAAACAAAAACAAAAATATGAAAATAAAAAACAAACATTTGTAGTTTTATCACATTCTCCAGTGATGAGCCATAACAACAACAAAAACAAAAAAAATAAAAAAAAAAAAACAAAAAACAAAAAAAACCAACACGACAACAACAGAAACACCACCACAAATAACAAAAACAAAAAACCCTAAAAACACTAAAAAAAAAATAAAAAAAAGAAAAAAAAACAAAAGACAAAACTTGATGGTTTTATCACATTCTCCAGTGATGAGCCATAACAAGAACAAAAAAAAACAAAAAAAAACAAAAAAATACAAAAAAAAGAGCAACAAAAGCACAGCAAGAACTAATAACAACAACAAAACCACTAAAAACCCTAAAAATAAAATAAAAAAAAACAAAAAAAAAACAAAAAGACAAACCTTAATAGTTTTATCACATTCTCCTGTGATGAGCCATAACAAAAAAAATGGAAAAAACGCAAAAAAAAACAAAAAAAAGCGACAACAGAAACACCTCCACCACAAATAACAGAAAC
>NW_013570886.1:1500-1668 GCF_000499745.2 Eimeria mitis | reverse complement strand
AAAAAAAAAAAAAAAAAAAAAAAAAAAAAAAAAAAAAAAAAAAAAAAAAAAAAAAAAAAAAAAAAAACCTTAATAGTTTTATCGCATTCTCCTGTGATGAGCCATAACAAGAACAAAAAAAAACAAAAAAAACGAAAAAAATACAAAAAAAAGAGCAACAAAAGCACA
>NW_013570886.1:1320-1483 GCF_000499745.2 Eimeria mitis | reverse complement strand
AAAAAAAAAAAAAAAAAAAAAAAAAAAAAACAAAGAGACAAACCTTAATAGTTTTATCACATTCTCCCGTGATAAGCCTGGTCTCAGACTTATCAAAAGCGCAGCAAAAAATACCATTTTCACTTTCAAGAGAACCCGGCTGTACCCGAGACTGAAGGGTTTG
>NW_013570886.1:0-1207 GCF_000499745.2 Eimeria mitis | reverse complement strand
TATATATATATATATATATATATATATATATATATAAAACCCTAAACCCTAAACCCTAAAACCTAGAGCGTGAAAGGGATACGCTCGGAAAACGGAGATAACTGAAATGAATATTCTCACAAGGATCAACGATACAAACCCTAAACCCTAAACCCTAAACCCTTAAACCTAAACCCTAAACCCTCAAACCTAAACCCTAAACCCTAAACCCTAAACCCTATCCGTACCCGTTGTTGCTGCCAACAACAAGAGAAGATTTGTCTCCTTCGCTGCGGATAGCGCAGCAGTTTGGGATGGAGTTTAAACCCTCGATATTTCTCTCAAAAGCACCAAGGGGACAACGCCAGGCCTGCATGCAAACCCTAAACCCTAAACCCTAAACCCTAAACCCTAAAACATACACCCTAAACCCTAAGCCCTAAACCCTAGACTCTTAAAGCAGCGTGCAAACGGAGAGTTATCTCCCTGATCCCGTTTTCGCACCCCTGTAAACCCTAAACCCTAAACCCCAAACCCTAAACCCCAAACCCTAAACCCTAAACCCTAAACTCTAAACCCTACTTTGACTTTGTCTGCGCCGCAGGATACGAAGGAGTATTCCGTGGGGTGTATAGCGAGGGTTCTGACGCTCTTCTTGTGGTTTGTGAGGGTCACCTCGCACTTGCCTGCTGTTAAGTCCCATAGACGCACCTGCAGCAGCAGCAGCAGCAGCAGCAGCAGCAGCAACAGCAGCAGATGCTACCCCTACACACATTCTCTTCTACACCAGCAGCAGCAACAGCAGCAGCAACAGCAGCAGCAGCAGCAGCAGCAGCAGCAGCAGCAGCTCCCCCGCACCTCCCCTCCCGCGTCCCCTCCTCCCAAGCCCCCACTGCACCCCTATCCCCCAAACCCTCTTCCCTCTCCCCTAAACCCTAAACCCTAAACCCTAAACCCTAACCATTTTATCTTGTGATCCCGAGATAATATGTGGTTTAAGGGTTTGCATTTGCAGAGCCATGACGGTGCCTGTGTGGCCCGCCAGGGTGTATATACTCTGCTTTGTACGCATATCCCAAACCCTCACAACTGCGTCGCGACCCCCAGAACATAATATATCTAGAGATGGGTGAAGGGCTAGAGTGTATACACCTGCATGCATATATATACATATATATATATATATATATATATATATATATATATATATATGTATGTATGTATGTAT